>NC_084746.1:46857000-46889500 GCF_033978785.1 Entelurus aequoreus | reverse complement strand
AGGCTCAAAAAATGTATACTTACTAATTAATAACAGTTTTGTTTTAAACGTCCATCCATCCATCCATCCATTTTACAATATAATTACAACACTTTATGTACATATTTATATACAGATTTGAACAATAAGTAATTCACTGAAATATATTTATTAATTGTGGTTCTTACAAAAAATATATCTTATAAAATATAAAAGCTAAAATGTCTCTTAAAGCTCTGCCCCTTTAATTAGTGCATACTAAATAATTTAACTTTAGCCTACTACTACAACCATATTATTTACCAGCAACATAAAGTGAAACAGAGGCAGAGGTGTCCTGCCACAGTCAGTAACAAATAAACAGAAAACGGTAGTGGTCAAATACAAATAAGGCAACAAGAGAAGTATCCTACACTTCTCTTTTGTAAAGTAAATCTGAACAGCCTATATGGGCATCTACATCAACTATATGATTTGCCTGAGAAACTGGACAGGACAAAAAAAAATAAAAATAAAAATAAATTTTTTTTTTGATTTGTGGCGGACGTAATTCTTTCGTGGCGGGCCGCCACAAATAAATGAATGTGTGGGAAACACTGTATTATTTGTTGCAGCCGGGCCGGAGCAGGAGGGGATAGAAAGAGAAAAAAAGGAAGACAGAGGGGGAAAATGCGGGGACAAGAGGGGGATAAGACAGAGAGACAACAACAACAAACACAACAATAACAACAACAACAACAGAACAGCATCAGCAAATAGGATATGCACAAATATGATGGTAAAAGTGATAGCAAAGAAGCAGTTCGGGAAATAAATATTCATAATACAAAAATGACAATGAGCATTATTACGCTACAAATGGAGCAATACAAATACCAATAGAAATATCACTATTGATAATGAATAATAACAAAAATTAGAAAAGCAACAATACATATACGTAATGATAACTTGAAATACAAAACAAAGCAGATAAATGGAGGGGAAGAAGGAGAAGCGAACTGTATTAACCTTGTAGATTGTTATAGTAAGAATAGGTTAAGCTTTGTCAGTGTGCCATGTGTTACCCAGTTTCCCCTAGTTGTTTTTGGGGGGGCGTGTGTGTTTTTGGTATTTACAGCATTTTTAATGTGTTGCATTTAACCGTTGTATTGGTTTTATGGTGTTTGTGTTTTTTTGCTTTTGGATCATATCTGTGTTGACACGTTGCAGCACGTTGGCGAGCTGCGGTCCCCTCCAAGGTTTTTTCATTGTCATCCCATCGGGTTGAGTTTTTTTCTTGCCCTGATGGTGGGATCTGAGCCGAGGACGTCGTTGTGGCTTGTGCAGCCCTTTGAGACACTCGTGATTTAGGGCTACGTATATAAACTTTGATTGATTGCCCCAAGTGGAGGAGTTCAAGTACCTCGGAGTCTTGTTCACGAGTGAGGGAAGAGTGGATCGTGAGGTCGACAGGCGGATCGGTGCGGCGTCTTCAGTAATGCGGACGCTGTATCGATCCGTTGTGGTGAAGAAGGAGCTGAGCCGGAAAGGCAAAGCTCTCAATTTACCGGTCGATCTACGTTCCCATCCTCACCTATGGTCATGAGCTTTGAGTTATGACCGAAAGGACAAGATCACGGGTACAAGCGGCCGAAATGAGCTTCCTCCGCCGGGTGGCGGGGCTTACCCTTAGAGATAGGATGAGAAGTTTGAGGTGGGGGGTGGGGGGTGTATATTGTAGCGTCCCGGAAGAGTTAGTGCTGCAAGGGGTTCTGGGTATTTGTTCTGTTGTGTTTATGTTGTGTTACGGTGCGGACGTTCTCCCGAAATGTGTTTGCCATTCTTGTTTGGTGTGGGTTCACAGTGTGGCGCCTATTTGTAACAGTGTTAAAGTTGCTTATACGGCCACCCTCAGTGTGACCTGTATGGCTGTTGATCAAGTATGCCTTGCATTCACTTATGTGTGTGTAAAAGCGCAGATATTATGTGACTGGGCCGGCACGCTGTTTGTATGGAGGAAAAGCGGACGTGACGACAGGTTGCAGAGGATGCTAAAGGCAGTGCCTTTAAGGCACGCCCCCAATATTGTTGTCCGGGTGGAAATCGGGAGAAATTCGAGAGAATGGTTTCCCCGGGAGATTTTCGGGAGGGGCACTGAAATTCGGGAGTCTCCCGGAAAAATCGGGAGCGTTGGCAAGTATGTCCGGGAGGATCTCAAACTAAAGCCGCTGCTCCTCCACATCGAGAGGAGCCAGATGAGGTGGTTCGGGCATCTGGTCAGGATGCCACCCGAACGCCTCCATAGGGAGGTGTTTCGGGCACGTCCGACCGGTAGGAGGCCACGGGAAAGACCCAGGACACTATGTCTCCCAGGTGGCCTGGGAAAACCTCGGGATCCCCCGGGAGGAGCTGGACGAAATGGCTGGGGAGAGGGAAGTCTGGGCTTCCCTGCTTAGGCTGCTGCCCCCGCGACCCGACCTCGGATAAGCGGAAGAAGATGGATGGATGATTGATTGATTGATTGACTGTTGGTCACCGTACTTTCAGCTCGACATTGTCTACGTTCAGCATTTGCACTCACCATTTTTTTTCAAGAGATTTGATATTTTCACTATAATTCAGCGTCATAGTTCCACTTCGTAGCAGCCCAATGATTTGTAGTCATAGCTGAAGAGCAGCATCCTCTGCAGGGGGTAGCAAGTCTGATTTACTGCTAGTCACAGAGCGAGGAAGCTTGTTTTTATCATTAGTTTTATGTGACATAAATACGCATCTGCACAGAGGGGCGTACACCTAAACTCACCTCAGGACTCTTATATGCGGGATATTTGTGGCCGTAAATCAGATTTGCCTGACTCAGCACGGATACAAATCTCCTCTGGGATGCTGAATGGATCAATAATCAATACCCAGTCACACGCTTATTGTTTTGCCAGATATTCTGTGGATTTATGGACTCGGAGGGAGAATTAAACCAAGATGTGGCCTTGGTTGCACTGCAGAGAAGAAAATAAGTGTGTTGTTGACTTTTTGCTCCTCAAATATAAACAGATAAATATTACATTTGGTCGCAATTGCAAGTGTAAGCTCCTTTTGACCAGCAGCAGAAAGTGCCTGCCTCATACAAAAGAAGGTTTTGCACAAGTATGAAATGTATGAAAGTTTTTGTCTCTTACATATTTGGACAACTGTAAAGTCAGTCTCTGTGTGCCTGTGGAGTGATAACATTGCAGTGTGCATGCCAGGCCACTAGTTGGCAATGTAAACAAATCTGTGAATGACATTTAGCAATATGTATTATTATATTACGTTATTCCACTACTTCGTTATATCTCAGTACACACCGAGTACAACGCACAGTGTTGATAGACTTTGTATTAAGACTGTGTGGAGTAAATGTAATATATGAATAAGGTTGTACGGTTAGTATAGTATAGTACCGCGATACTAATGAATCATATTCGGTACTATACCGCCTCTGAAAAGTACCTGTCCTTCTAAATCACTAATCCTCGCCTCCATGGTGACGAATAAAGTGACTTTCTTACAAGTATCATCCCTGCAGGACGAGGAATAGCTAAACATGCTTCACTACACACCGTAGCTCACCGGCGTCAAAATGTATACAAACGCCATTGGTGGATCTACACCTAACATCCACTGCAATGATACCAAGTACATCTAATCGATACTACTATGATTACGTCGATATTTTTTGGCATCACAACATCTTCTTTCGTTTTTTTTTAAATGTATATTATGTTTATAAACTCAGGAAATATGTCCCTGGGCACATGAGGACTTTGAATATGACCAATGTATGATCGTGTAACGACTTGGTATCGGTTTGTTACCCAAATTTGTGGTGTCATCCAAAACTAATGTAAAGTATTAAACAACAGACGAATAAGTGATTATTACATTTTAACAGAAGTGTAGATAGAACATGTCGAAAGAGAAAGTAAGCAGATATTAACAGTAAATGAACAAGTAGAGTAATCATTAATTTTCTACCACTTGTCCTTAATAATGTTGACAAAATAATAGAATGGAAAATGACACAATATGTTACTGCATACGTCAGCAGACTAAATTAGGAGCCTTTGTTTGCTTACTAATAAAAGACAAGTTGTCTTGTATGTTCACTATTTTATTTTAGGACAAACTTGCAATAAGAAACATATGTTTAATGTACCGTAAGATTTAGGGGTAGGGGGTAGCGGGGGGTGTATATCAGGGGTCCCCAAACTAATATATATATATATATATATATATATATATATATATATATATATATATATATATATATATATATATATATATATATATATAAATATATATATATATATATATATATATACATACATATATATATATATATATATATATATATATATATATATATATATATATATATATATATATGATATATATTATATATATATATATATGATATATATTATATATATATATATATATTTGATGTATATATTATATATATATATATATATATACTGTATATACAGTATATACATACATACATACATACATACATATATATATGTATATGTATATACATATATATGTATATGTATATACATATATATATATACATATATATATATATATATATATATATATATATATATATATATATATATATATATATGTATATACATATACATATATATATGTATGTATGTATGTATGTATATACTGTATATACAGTATATATATATATATATATATATATATATATATATATATATATATATATATATATATATATATATATATATATATGCAGCCCGGCCCCCGGCCAAAATGTTTTAACCCAATGCGGCCCCCGAGTCAAAAAGTTTGGGGACCCCTGGTGTATATTGTAGCGTCCCGGAAGAGTTAGTGCTGCAAGGGGTTTTGGGTATTTGTTCTGTTGTGTTTATGTTGTGTTACGGTGCGGATGTTCTCCCGAAATGTGTTTGTCATTCTTGTTTGGTGTGGGTTCACAGTGTGGCGCATATTTGTAACAGTGTTAAAGTTGTTTATACGGCTACCCTCAGTGTGACCTGTATGGCTGTTGACCAAGTATGCTTTGCATTCACTTGTGTGTGTGAAAAGCCGTAGATATTATGTGACTGGGCCGGCACGCAAAGGCAGTGCCTTTAAGGTTTATTGGCTCCCTACGTCCGTGTACACAGCGGCGTTTTAAAAAGTCATACATTTTACTTTTTGAAACCGAGACCGAAAATTTTGAAACCGATACCGATAATTTCCAATATTACATTTTAAAGCATTTATCGGCCGATAATATCCGCAGTCCGATATTATCGGACATCTCTAGTTATAATATGTAGAAAACACATGATTTTGCTGTAAAAATAATGAAAAATTGTAAAATGCATTTGCAAATACCATAATGTACCGTATTATTTCGTCTACATTAAAGATTTTGCAAATTGTACATTCAAATTTACAGCATAGGACTGTTAAGCATTCAGCAAAATCATACCTTAATTTCTACAGAAAGAAAATGTTGAATATATGGTTTGTTTGTTTTTTTGCATAAAATGTTGTTTTCAAGGACAAACATACTTAATTTAATTGTAATTAAGGCCCCAGAGAACTGCTGACCTCTGCTGTATGTAAACATAAAATAATATTGTTGATTGCGGCAGATCCCAACTTTGCCAATTTAGTCCGTAGTATTTCAGCTGCCCACTACAGGTTGGACACTGGCTCTTGAACATGAATGTACCTATTTGTTTGGCCGGACTCAACAGAAAAAAGCAATGTTAGATGGCAGCATTTAGATAGATAGATAGATAGATGGTACTTTATTGATTCCTTCAGGAGGGTTCCCTCAGGAAAATTAAAAAAGCTATGCATGCCCATTGCACATTCGTGGTGCAGCCTCTGTGACCCAGACGGCAGACGTGAAGTTAAAGCTCACAAAGAAAGTCAACTGCAGCCACAAAAGTGGCCTTCTCATTTGGTGGGGGTTACCGTTTTCGCACACTGGAACGCCTCCCTCTGAAAAGCCTCTTAAAGTTTCAAAATAGATCTGCAACCAACGTAGGACTAACTAAGTAAGCCATTTAAAGAACGTTAGTCCAAGTAAGGAGTTGGTTAAGTTTTGAGCCATCGTTATAAGGAAGACAAAATGGGATTTTGTCTATGAATGTTCTCATTCATCCAGGTCATTGTAATCTCAGGGCATTCAATCGATCGCAACTGGACTGTTTGGTTTGTCTTAGAAGACGTTTCGCCTGTAATCCGAGTAGGCTTCATCAGTTCATGCTCATAGACTTAGATTGGTCAGATCTAGTCTTAGACTTAGATTGGTGTGGGGTGTTACGTGTTACTGATGTAGTTTTATTTTGAAGGCCGGACTGCGGATACAGGACGGGGCTGGGAATAACCGGATGTGTTACAAGGAAGTGACGTTAATCAATTAGAGACTTACATTGTAGAACAAGCATTGCGGTCTGTATGAATGCGAGTGTCTTGAATGTGGAAGAGGAAGAGAGCGTCAACCATATTCTTACAGTTTGCAATACATGTAATGAAGAGAGAGCCATAGGTACGCAAAGCTGTCAGAAACTGGAAACAAACACACTTCACAAAAAATATTCTTAGCATGGAACATCACTTTTAAAATACCTTCAAAAGACTGGACTATATAGTAAGCTCTGAGTGGTTGAAGAAAACTCGATAAAGACCTGTGTAGGGCAGCTACATGCCTAAGATGTGTCTAGCCTGCCGGAAACCAAAGGAGAAGAAGAAGACGAAGCTCTCTTGAAAATAATTGGTTGACTTTAGTTTTGCTAGTTTAGAAGGCACCTAATGTATTGCTAGCCACCTTTAGCGACTGTTTTAGTCTTCGAGGCAAGTTAAAGTTCAGATAGTTGAGTGCTGCATAGCATCGTTGTTTTAGGGGTATGTGTTAAAGTTAACTTCTGGCTAACATGTTTTTTTTGTGGCAATTCGTTTCAGACATTGAGGGGTCACGTCTATGTGCTTGATTGTAAACCGCATCGAAATTAACCACACAAGTGTGGTGGAACTGGTTGCAAGCATCTATTTAACAGATACGGACCATTTAAGGCTCTCTTTTAATAGCTCACTTGAAGGAACATGTCACGGGAGGCTGTGTTGTGAGTTGTCCAGTGAAAGGTTGTACAAATACTTTCAAGTTAAAATGTACCGCTCATCTGTCTTGGAAACATGGGCATTTTGCAGACTCTGCTACAATGGTGACAGGGCAGCACAATACTGTTTTTTTTTTCATGCTTGTACCTCACAGTGGGAAGGTCCTGTGTTCGATTCCAGGGCTAGGGGTCTTTGTGTATGGACTTTGCATGTTCTCCCCATGACTGTGTGGGTTCTCTCCGGGTACTCCGGCTTCTTCCTACCTCCAAAGACATGCACCTGGGTATAGGCTGATTGGCACTAAAATTGTCCCTAATTTGTTTTACAATACATTTCTGCCAGTATTTTACCGTAAATTCTATGGGGTTTTTCGTAAACAGGTTAACAATATATACGTTTTTTCATAGTAGTTTACCAAAAGCAAAAACAGATATCAACTGTAAAATTAACCGATTGAACATCAACATACCGCAATGTCCTATACATTGTGACTGTATTTTTTACAGTGAATTCCTGGCAATCACAGCTGCCAGTATTTTACCGTAAATTCTGCAGATTTTCTTTTGACGACGTGACACCCTCAGTATGAATGGTTAGTGCAATGTATCCTTATGATACCACTGTGATATCCTGGAACAATTGAAGAGAAAGGCAGACACAAATAGACGTAGAAGACATTGAAAGAGTATATGAAGTCAGTTTTTTGGGTGTAATATTAGATCAAATTAACTAGAAATCTCATATAAAAATTGTCAATTGTATTACATAATTAGTTAGGTAATTAGTTATTCTATTCTGTTAAAGTTCTTATTTGCTGAAATTTGTTATGCAGGCCGGACACACTTTGATTTTTAAATGGTACCCTGGGTTATATCTGGCCCCGGGGTCTGGATTTTGACGCCTGTGCCCAACTCAAATGACATTAGTGCAGTCCCGAGATGTGACGTGACCACCACCATGACGGTGGGCGAGATATATTCATCTTGCTACTCACTCGTGTTGCCAGCTATTTAGGCAATAATGGCTGTGTTTTTATCGGGAATCTTTACTGCTACACAAAGTGTACACTGAAAGTATGTCCAAGATAAGCTGTCGAATAAATAGTTTGTTGAAATGCGAGAGTTGTGTTTATACCCCGGTTCCTTTATTTCGTGGCATGAACGCCTCCAGCCGAGTGTTTACACTCTCCCTTCAGGCTAATAAAGTCTGTTTTTCAAGCAGTTGCTATCACCGTCTCCTCACTTGTGGTAGCTTGTTGAAGTTTAGTTTGGAGGTGAGTAATGGTGTGGTTCTTACTTAAATGTTTGGAGTTAAAAGTCACTTTGTTATTTAAGCTTTAACCCAAACCCCTGTTATTAACCCTTAAAATCTACCATCCAGTCAACCACCGACTCTGGTAAAAAAAAGTATGACTTACTAAGGCAGCCTAAAGCCTCAAATGACGTCTTACAAGATGACGATATTTAGAAAATGGAGGCCCCGAGGTCCAAACTGTTGAGTGAAGTGTAAACTTTCAGCCTGCGGCCAACTTTCAGCATTGCTGGGGTCTCGGGTCATTACAAAAACCAAGCACTTTTTAAATTTATAGTACGGTATCATACCGTGAAAGCAGAACGTATCTCTCGTTTCCTTCCCTCCGAAGACACAGGCGTTTGTAACTGAGGAGGCAAAGTGCTTATTGTTGAGGCAAGTACACATTTGCTCGCCTTGAAATGCAACAGCTGTGTTTAGCTAACCTCAGCCAGCGAGTCTTTAAAGTAACACCACATGAGACCAGGCTGCCATTTTCTACAGTTAACTGCCTCGCTACGGGCTTTGCGGGAATTTTTTTCAAGTTTTACCGTAAGACTCTTCTTCCTGGACCAGTGCCCTTAGCGCTTTGTGAATAGATGGGGGTGGGGTGGGGGGGAAGGTTCCACTGGTCCGCAACGTGCTGCTGGTTTTCTTTTGGAAATCATCACGGGGGTCTGGTGTGACCGTTCCATAAAGTCCGTAGGTGTTCTCAAATCTCTGTGGTTGAGTTGCATCACATTTCTGCCACATGTCTCTGGATCGTCCTTCTCTGTAGACCTGCACACTTCACTCTCTGTAATTACATCTGGACCACTGGTAAGGGGAATGCCTCCATCTTAGAGGAAGAATCATAAAACTATAAACCAGACTGCTCGGTCCTTCAGAAGTCAACTTACTCATCGTCTGAGCTGTAGCACATTAAAGAACCGTTCACATAGAAACCAGTTGGATAGTTATGGTGACTAATGACCTGTTGTAGCTGACTTCATCGAACCAGAATCAGGAGTCCAGCCATTGGAGGGTAGTTTAGATTGGCATTTTCCAGCACGGGTGGCCCATCCATCCATCCATCCATCCATTGTCTTTCCCAGCCAACAAGTGTCTAGGCCAGGGCTATTCAACTGGTGGCCCAAGGGCCAAATCCGGCTCGAGAGTGAAACCAGACCGTCCCGTGACTTGGAATATACTAGCATTTTTGTGGAAGAGTCCTATAAACACTAGAGCTCTGTCATATAGATGAGCTTTGCCTAACTTTTTTTTGGCAGTAGGTCACAGGTGTCAAACTCAAGGCTCGGGGGCCATATCTGGCACGCCATATAATTTTAATGTGCCCCTCATTCTAACATGGCCCGCCACATACACTACCGTTCAAAAGTTTGGGGTCACATTGAAATGTCTTTATTTCTGAAGGAAAAGCACTGTACTTTTCAATGAAGATAACTTTAAACTAGTCTTAACTTTAAAGAAATACACTCTATACATTGCTAATGTGGTAAATGACTATTCTAGCTGCAAATGTCTGGTTTTTGGTGCAATATCTACATAGGTGTATAGAGGCCCATTTCCAGAAACTATCACTCCAGTGTTCTAATGGTACAATGTGTTTGCTCATTGGCTCAGAAGGCTAATTGATGATTAGAAAACCCTTGTGCAATCATGTTCACACATCTGAAAACAGTTTAGCTCATTACAGAAGCTACAAAACTGACCTTCCTTTGAGCAGATTGAGTTTCTGGAGCATCACATTTGTGGGGTCAATTAAACGCTCAAAATGGCCAGAAAAAGAGAACTTTCATCTGAAACTCGACAGTCTATTCTTGTTCTTAGAAATGAAAGCTATTCCACAAAATTGTTTGGGTGACCCCAAACTTTTGAACGGTAGTGTAATTTTATGTGGTCTGCGGCGTCCGCCATATTCTCCTCAATTCCCCCCAAAAACGGATTAACTTGCGGGAATATAAAGACAATATAACATACATTCATATTGCATATTGCATATGCAAAAGTGAAATATATTTATCTGTACAGTAATCTATTTATTTATATCTGCACCTTATTGCTCTTTTATCCTTCACTACAACGAGCTAATGCAACACAATTTTGTTCTTATCTGTACTGTAAAGTTCAAATTTGATTGACAATAAAAGGAAGTCTAAGTCTAAGCCACTTCATTTGAATGTAAACTGGAAGTTAATTTTATTGTGGTCCGTCCAATAATTTTAACGTGGAACGCGACATAATTCAAATGTGGCCCACCACATCATTTATGTGACCTACGAAAGGCTGAACATAAAAAAGTAGTATGAGGGGCAGTCTTGGTCATACCAATGCTGATACAATGTTGTTATTCTTATAGCCAGACCTGTGTGTTTCGGCTACTACTTGTTGCCATCCTTAGAGGTTGTCACAGGATGGTCGTCAGGTACGGAAATAAACACACAGGTCTGGCTATGAGAATAACAAAATTGCATAATTTTTTGAAGACCTAATGAACCTCTTTGGATTGCTGATACTGATACTTAAAATGGTCAAGATAATTAAATTATTCAATTTTTAATCACAATTAGTCCATTTTAATCAGACAAAAACACAAAATGTCGATGTAACAATATCAATTAAATATTCAAATTATTTCTTGATTCCCTTTTATTACATACAATATTTGGATCAGTGATCTAGTGGTTAGAGTGTCCGCCCTGAGATCGGTAGGTTGTGAGTTCAGACCCCGGGCGAGTCATACCAAAGACTATAAAAATGGGACCCATTACCTCCCTGCTTGGCACTCAGCATCAAGGGTTGGAATTGGGGGTTAAATCACCAAAAATGATTCCCGGGCGCGGCACCGCTGCTGCCCACTGCTCCCCTCACCTCCCAGGGGGTGAACAATGGGATGTGTCAAATGCAGAGGACACATTTCACCACACCCAGTGTGTGTGTGACAATCATTGGTACTTTAACTTTAACTTTTTAAATTCAATCGTGCAAAATAAATAACCATGAGCAAAAACTATTATTGGGACTGATTTAAATCCTTTGGGGTTTTTTTCACTTCAAGTCTTCCTCTACCCAGGGACTTATTTCATTTGTTTTTAAATAAAAATATATTTCTTAATCACTGTGGTATTGACCATACACTGATACTTACTGATACTGATACTACTATATTACTATCGTTATTGTCGATATTTCTTTTGATCCGCACACCCCTGTTTACATTCACGAGCTCTCGCTAAGTGGCTTATTGTGCATCCTCCTACATCATACACTACAGCATGTTTAGCTACTCCTTGTCCTCCAGTGATAATGCTACTTGAAAGAAAACATACTTTATTTGCTGGTATCTTTCCACAGTGTATTGAGAATGCGGTTGTCCGCTTGTCGCTGTTAAAGGTACGGTACACAGCTAAAAAGTTTCATTAATATGCATTATTACGATATGAGGATAGTATTAAAAGCTCTATGTGTTATATATTATTTATATCGCCTATATTGCACAGCCCAAATACCAAACCATTCTTTTTTCCAAACAATCTCTTTCACTGACTTTTAATTCATCTTAAACATCTTCCTACCGGTTTGTGACAAAGCTGTTGTGATGCATTTCCCAAAGTGCTCTTCTAAAATGACTCAATTGGGTTTGGTTTGTTTCCATCGCAGCCCAGGAACGACCACACAGCAGTTTGGAGCAAATGACACAAGATGGTGAAGATGAAAGTAGGCCACACCAGATGCTAAGCTCAAGTGAAGACCACGTTGGAGCACTGGAAGACATTAGTGGCAGCCTGACTTCCAATGGATGCTTAAAAAGTTCTCGTTATCAACAACGAGATGTGGCCGCCGGACCTTGGACCTCCACATGTGCAACTGACTCTTCCTGGCTTTGGCAGCATCTTTGACGATGTACAGGACAACCTGGGACCGTTAGCTTCAGGTGGCAACTCAGTGCACGGGATGTGCCAAGCACCCAGAACCTCCTTGGCCTTGTCTTCTCTGGACCTGCTCAGCTGTAAGACCAGCAGGTCCAACACTGACAGAAGAGAGGGAAGTATCCCCACCACCACACACGTGAAACCTAAAGAGAGGTTTATTTGCAGTTCCCAGCCTACACCTCCTGTATCCTACATGCTCACACCTCCACCATCATCCCTTTCCTCCTCCTCCTCCTCATCATTCTTTGTGACCTCCTCCATCGACAAAAACTCTCATCAGCAACAACTCCAGGAGGAGTTTCGTACCATAAAACCAGAGCCAACAGAGGACTTATTCCACATTAACACACAGCCGAGGGATCTGTTCCACGTTGGCCTCCGGGGCCCAGCGGGAGACCAGCGGGACCAATCGTGCCTTTGGACCGACTGCAGCACCGCCTGCTGCAGCCAGGAGGAGCTAGTGAGGCACATTGAGAAGGCGCACATCGACCAGCGCAAAGGGGAGGAGTTCGCCTGCTTCTGGGCAGACTGCGTGCGGCGCCGCAAGCCCTTCAACGCCCGCTACAAGCTGCTCATCCACATGAGGGTGCACTCTGGAGAGAAACCCAACAAGTGCATGGTGAGCCGGAAAACTGAGGCGATGACCATAGTGGTCCAGTTCAGTTTGGTGCGATAAATTGTGATCTAAAGAGGATTGTTTAGTTTTGAAAATGGCCCTTTTGTGTTCTTTATATTACTAAACTGTCTGTTCCCCCTCAGCCAATCAGTGAACTGATCGCTGCATCGCTCCACTCTTTGGGTACAGCTAAGTGGAAAAGTAGTTCAGATCTTTTTTTTTTTGACTTGCGGTCTCCCAATACAACTGTTTCACTTTTGATATGATACCGATAGTAGAGCCTTGAGTATTGGCCGTTACTGATATTGATCAGATATGATATCAGCAGGAATCATACATACTTTTATTTTGTAGTTTAGAATGTTAGAAAATGTTCGACCAAGGGAAATTAGTCAAACACAGAACAATGGGAGGCATTAAAAACACTAAGCTATGTATTATTGGCTGTCTACAATTTACTTATGCTGTCTTTAAGTTGAAGTGGAGTGGTAATTGCTATTGCTACAATAATTTGTTAAGTTAAGCTCATGATGCAGTACGTTGAATGATGCGGACACGTTTGTTACTGGATGCTTTCTAATACGCTTCTGTCTTGGAGACATCACTGTAATAGACTATCATTATTTGATTGACAAATGTCGTGTTTAGACTGAAAAAGTGTGCAATTAAGGACACGTATTACGTATGTCTAGCTTGTTTGCTATTGTGTGCTTAGCTGTTGTGTAGCTGTTAGTTCCTAGGCACCTATAGCGTACCATGTTTACCTTTTGTACATGACTTGACTAAAATACAAGAAAATACCAACCTTACGTGCTTATTGGAGGACGTTTAGATGTTAACTGGCTGTGTAGTTTTATTAGTAAACATGCTGTAGGACTGCTTGTATCGATAGCGCTTATATTGGGGACCTTAGATACTTGTTTTTTGCGGATATTTGACCGATATCCCATATGAATATCGGATCGGTAAACACCTACTTTTGGCTACAGAAAATGTTTAAAAGTTGCTGGAGAAAGAGATCAGCTCAATTCCTAGTTTGTGAACCCGTTCTCAAATAAAATGTTAAGGACAAATACAATTCCAAAATAAAAAAAATTAAGAATTAAAAAAAAAAAAAAAGTACCGCAATTTCCGGACTATAAGCCGCACCTGACTATAAGCCGCACCAGCTAAATTTAGGGGAAAATACAGATTGCTCCATATATAAGCCGCACCCGACTATAAGCCGCAGGGTTTTGATGTGTAATTACCGTAGTATATAGGGGTTCCTGCTACCACGGAGGGGATTGTCGGGACAGAGATGACTGTTTGGGAACGCAAAGCGTCCCATTTATTAACAATAAATCTTTCAATCATTCAATCAAACTTTCACATCTTTGACATGGCGAACAGCATTCGTGCAGAGTACAAATAATATGACGGTGCAAAGTAATACAAAGTGCTCGCATGTACGTTATCAAAATAACCAGCCTACCGGTATATGAAAAGTCAGTCTTTAATCATTGTGTCATCGTCTTCCTCCTGCGTACTAAAACCACCGAAATCCTCTTCGTCGGTGTCGGAGAAGAACAGGCCGTATATAAGCCGCACCCTTGTATAAGCCGCAGGGACCAGAACGAGGGGAAAAAGTAGCGGCTTATAGTCCGGAAATTACGGTATATATATCTCATAAGTAAAAATATATAATTTATATTATTATTATATATATAATAAATATATATATATATATATATATATATATATATATATATATATATATATATGTATATATATATATACATATATATGTCTTAATTAGATTATCCAAAAAATAGTGCTCGATACCGTGGTAGAGCGTAATATGTATGTGTGGGAAAAAATCACAAGACTATTTCATCTCTACAGGCCTGTTTCATGAGGGGTTTCCTCAATCCTCAGGAGATTTTCCTGAGGATAAATCGAAGCTTTAAAAAAAAAATCCAATTAATCAATTTCATCATTGCAGCTTTACTTGGTGTTAAGGGGGTAACGGTACGCCTTAATCATGGTTATGTACTTTGTTTTAAAGCCGAGTAGACATGCGACTTTCACTTCCTGTTTCTTACACTTAATGTGTACCGTGTGGAAACTCGTCAGCGCTGTGCTGAACTGAACGTTCCGCTACGAAAAAAATATGACTTCAAATAAAAGTACACCCTTACTCTTTGTTCTTTTACATTTTCATTGATGCTTCCTGGTTTGTTAAGTAGTTGCCAAAATGCTGTCAGCAATAGTCTGCAGAGTCTCCCACACGAGGATACATTTGTTTGAATAGTTTAGTCACATTTGAGCTGCTTCTACAGTATCTTAGGTCATGATGTGGAAGACGTCTGGAGGCAAACACAAGTAAGTTGCTCAGCGTCTGCTTGTGCATCTCGTTGTTATTTCCCAGCCGGCAATATCAACATTTGCATCAGACAGTTGCCGCTAGTGCTGTAAACACCTAAGTTTAGTTTCTAATTGATGGGGTGACTCACTACTACGGTACATTTTCAGCTAGTAAAACTGCAAATCAAACATCAGCTTATTAATGCTTTTAGCAACACCTCTTACCTTTAACATAATTTTTTTTACCTTGGTACACTGAAATTGAGTGGAGGTGAAAGTATTTCTCCTAGTTTTTAGCTACTGTTGAATTAAATGCTGTGATTTTGTGCATAGGGCTTTTAAAAGAAAGTAGGTCACATGTATTTACTGACTCACCTGTAAAGAATCATTATTTGTTGTTTTTCTCGTGCGGGTTACTTAAAGCAGGACCAATTGTACTTTTATGAGAAACAAACACTTGGAAACAGATTTGTGCATTGCAGTGAGCATTATTGTACCAAATTATTAAGTACAGCTCCAGCAAGAATTGTATTGAAGTGTATTTACTGCGTTGTTGTAGAATTATATTGCATTAGTTTAGCTCAGGGGTGTCAAACTCATTTTAGATGGAGGAAAGTCTACGCCAAAGTGGGCCGGACTGGTAAAATCACGGCACGATAACTTAAAAATAAAGACAACTTCAGATTGTCTTCTTTGTTTAAAAATAGAACAAGCACATTCTGAAAATGTACAACTCATAATGTTGTTTCTTTTTTTTTACACTTTCATGTTGCGGTTAATGGTATTCTACCTTTATTTGTCGTTATTCATACTTTATAAATTATGAGATAATATTCATCAGTCAACTCATTGGTGTTAATATTCAATCTATCAAGATAAAAAAATAATATCAAAATCAAATTACAGGATATTATTTATGTAGTTTGCTCATTTTCCTCGACTGGTACACTAACATCATGTGGTTTATTGCATAATCTACAAAGATACAAATAATTGCTATTGCGACATCTAGTGGACACATTTAGAACAGCAGTTTCTTTCATTCAAAAATTTCGACTCATTTTTATACTTACCAAACTCATCCCGCGGGCTGGATAAAACCCGTTCGCGAGGCTGTTCCGGCCCACGGGCCGTACGTTTGACACCCCTGGTTTGGCTGCAAGAGGCTGTGAAAAAGAGGAGAGAAACAGGGCTGTCATTTCTCGTTAAAAGTCCAAATCCTAACTTGCTCACTTGGGATCTTGGAAAACCTTTTTATGGTGTGTTTGGTGTACTTGCAACAGCAGTGGGAAAACTTTAAAGCTCCAAAATGACATGTGATGCCTCTCGTCAGTTCGAGGGATGCACCAAAGCGTTTTCCCGCCTGGAAAACCTGAAGATCCACCTGCGGAGCCACACGGGGGAGAAACCATACATCTGTCAGCACCTCGGCTGCTTCAAGGCCTTCAGCAACTCCAGCGACCGCGCCAAGCACCAGCGAACGCACCTGGACACGGTCAGTCTACGGCTCCTCGTTTCTTTCATTTGGAATCCTGCAGAGACAACAACCATCCCTGGAAACAAGCAAACATGATTTATGTTCTGATTAATTAAATACATCTAGTACATTTCGTATAGGTGGTAAGAGATACCGTGGAAGTGAATTTAGGACTGTAACAATGGCTTGTACATCACAGCATACCATAGCAACTATAGGGATTGGTACCTTTCACATTTTAATCGATACAGTACAAATTCCTGGTACCTAGGAATCGATACCGCTAGCACTTTTCCATACTTTTGTGTGGTAATAAATGGTAATTAGTTTGATGATAAAATCTTAACACATTTACTTGATGTTTAGCAGTGAGCTAGTTACCTGGTATATATTTTTCTTTAAACTTATTAGTAGGGGTGCTACAAAAAATCGATTGACATCCGGATCGCGATTACTATTTATTTTGATTGTAAATCGATTCATATTTTTAAAAAAAATTGTTTTTCAATAATCCATTGTTGTTGTTTTTTTAAATATCTCCGCGCTAACTCACTGCGCATATACATCAGCAGCCAAGAGGAGCTATTGTAACCTCTTTTGAAAAGGTTTTATTATAATATTCTTTTAAAAAATAATACATAACAAATAATATATCGCAAGAATCGGTTGTAATTAAGAATCATGTAGAATCGAGCATCAATTCTGAATCGAATCGTCACCCAAAGAATCAGAATCGAATCGCGAGTTCTTTTGTGTAAGATTCGCATCCCTACTTCTGAGTCTCATTTGCAAGTGTCCTCAGTGATGTAGTCAGGAAGTAGTCTTTGCCATTAAGCTGATGTTGAGTCCTACAAAGTGTTTATACTGTAAGTAGTGTACTTATTACACACTAGCAATTTGATTGTGACGTGCATCTTCGTTGTAGTTTTCATTACCAAATTTGAAGGTGTTGAAATCGCTACGTAAAATCGCTATTACTAATCAGTAGCATGTCTATGGCAAATTCAAGGTATATTAGCATCAAACTAGCACATATTGAAAAGTGGAGCCTTACTTTTGAGTGCTTTCTATTAGGCATGCTTGCTTTGTTGGCAATGGAGAAAAAAAACTCCTGTTTTACATCGTTAGACCCGTTAAAGAAAAGATGGTTGAAGTGGATCATTTGTTTAGAAAATAATGTATGATACTTATGTATGGTATGAAGCACCTTTTTGACGATAACTTGCCAACTGGAAGAGTAAAAAAAATAGGTGCTTGTTACCAAACATATTCTGTTTTGTTTATTTAAATATACACTACCGTTCAAAAGTTTGGGGTCACCCAAACAATTTTGTGGAATAGCCTTCATTTCTAAGAACAAGAATAGACTGTCGCGTTTCAGATGAAAGTTATCTTTTTCTGGACATTTTGAGCGTTTAATTGACCCCACAAATGTGATGCTCCAGAAACTCAATCTGCTCAAAGGAAGGTCAGTTTTGTAGCTTCTGTAACGAGCTAAAGTGTTTTCAGATGTGTGAACATGATTGCACAAGGGTTTTCTAATCATCAATTAGCCTTCTGAGCCAATGAGCAAACACATTGTACCATTAGAACACTGGAGTGATAGTTTCTGGAAATGGGCCTCTATACACCTATGTAGATATTGCACCAAAAACCAGACATTTGCAGCTAGAATAGTCATTTACCACATTAGCAATGTATAGAGTGTACTTCTTTAAAGTTAAGACTAGTTTAAAGTTATCTTTATTGAAAAATAAGGACATTTTAATTTGACCCCAAACTTTTGAACGGTAGTGTATATATATATATATATTTTTTTAAGGTGCCATATGTAATAATGTGGCCAGAAATGGTACTGCAATCACGGTCAAAATCCTGTAGTCCCCTCTCTCTCTCCCTGACGGAGGTTGCCAGGTACGCAGCCGAATCCATCTCGATCGACTGGGCTACTCCAAGGAACTTCAACTTTCACTGTCTCTTACTAGGGCAGTGGTTCTTAACCTTGTTGGAGGTACCGAACCCCACCAGTTTCATATGCACATTCGCCGAACCCTTCTTTAGTGAAAAATAAAATGTTTTATATTTTTTTGTTCAAATTCAAGACGAAGTTATATGTTTTTTTTACTAGTGCACAAAATGAACCATGCCTAAAAATCACCTTGTTCAAAGAACAAAACCAACACTGTGCATGAATTCACAACAAATTACACACCTGCAAATCAGATGGAAAATTAGAGGGAACATTGTTTGGGGGTATCCATAATACTTAGACTTGGACTTCCTTTTTATTGTCATTCAAATGTTAACTTTACAGTACAGATACGCCGATTGGGAGAAGTTTTTATTTACACGATTGATTGATTGAATGAAACTTGTATTAGTAGATTGCACAGTACAGTACATATTCCATACAATTGACCACTAAATGTTAATACCCGAATACGTTTTTCAACTTGTTTAATTAAGTCGAGGTCCACGTTAATCAATTCATGAGTCTGGTGTTTCTTGACCGCTGCGGCGGAGGCTCTGCCGAACCCCTGAGGTCGACTCACGGAACCCGTAGGGTTCGATCGAACCCAGGTTAAGAACCACTGCACTATGGGTTGGGGTGCTGGGACAATAATAGCTGAATAGACAAGCGTTTTGTCAATAACAAATCTCAAACCAACACATTTTACGCAGAAATTAGGCTATTTTCTGGAAGAAGTATGTCATGCCTGCGTACAATATCACAACAAATGGCAATCATATTGTCAATACTACCAGAAAACAAAGACTAAAACAAACTACAACCAACGCTAGCAATGGTTATACTGGTGAAAAGAAGTAGAGCATGCTTAGCAGCCTAATGTATGATTTGTTGGCATGGAAAATCACAGCATTACCTAGAAGCAGTCTGCTATCAATACGCCTGTTTGCCTGCCAAGTGCTTAAGCTTAAACCGGATTTGACGTCCCATGCAACAAACGTATTTAAATATAGCACCGTTTGATTTTATGTGAATTGTATATCCGCAGTAAAGTCAGTGCCTATCACCCTTATAGCAATCCCCTAGATACCATGCGAATGTGCCTCCCAAGGTAACAACAAAATAACTGGACTCAATAGGCAATGGAGACACACATAACATTTTTGATGGAGTTGTAATCTAGTGAAGAATGACAACACTTTTAGGCCTCATAAAAAAAATTGTCCTTTCAAATGATCTTTTGTAAACATCCGAGATATACATTGATCGGATACTTCTCAAATAGGGGGGCGGGGCTTTATTGGAGGCTTTATTTCTGTTTGAACAATACACAAGCCTCCAGCTAGGTGACTAATCAACATGCTGCCTGTCAAATATGTTACAAACAGAGTTAATAAACAGAACTGGTTTAAAGTCGTAAAAAATTTTATTTCAGCTTTTTTTATTCATCTATTTATTTGTATGCAGAATGCTGGTGCCAGCAATTCATACAGTGACTTGTACCGATAAATAAATATGGTCCAGTTCTCAATAGCATGTCAATTTAGGGTGGGGGGCGTGAAAGAAAATAATAAACACACATAAACTCAACTTGTTTCTCTCTTTCTGTCCTGTAGCCTTCTGATGAAAGGTAAAACATTTTTTTAGTGTGCTTCCCGTTGTTGTGTTACTTTTTTGTGTGTCAACTTCATCCTGGATGGGCAGGAGTTCACGTCATGAAAATGTCTAGTCTTCTAGATTGTAGTGTATGGAACTTGCATGCCGAGAGACCATCTTTTTAAAATTTTTATCTTCATCCGTTTGTTGCGTTTTGTTGGCAGAAGCCGTACACCTGCCAGATCCCGGGCTGCACCAAGCGCTACACCGACCCCAGCTCACTGCGAAAACACGTCAAGAGTCACTCGGCCAAAGGCGTCCAGAAGCAAGAGTCCAAGGTACGACACGGTTTCTTCCAGAAAGCTAAAAGTTGCTTTTTTACCATTAAAGAAGACCGATTATGCAAAACCAACTTTTCTTACCTATTTTTGTGTACCGTATTTTTCGGATTATAAGTCGCACCGGCCGAAAATGCATAATAAAGAAGGAAAAAAACATATATAAGTCGCATTTTTTGGGGAAATTGATTTGATAAAATCCAACACCAAGAATAGACATTTTCGGTGCCATTTTTGTTCAGCCCTTCTCAGTTTTTATAAGTTACCGCCAATGTTGAAATGATACATTTTCATAGGTACGGAAGTAGTAGCAGGTAGCATCTTTTTTTTCACAATGCACTTCTGCCATGACCCGCCCCCGCCAAATTTGTATTGGTTGACGTGTGTGTGTGTGTGTGAGACGATTGCTGATATACGCCTAGTCTCTTACGTGAATGAGAGAAATAATATTATTTGATATTTTACGGTAATGTGTTAATAATTTCACACATAAATCGCTCCAGAATATAAGTCGCACCCCCGGCCAAACTATGAAAAAAACTGCGATTTATAATCCGAAAAATACGCTAGTTGGGATCTCTATAAGTCCCGAAAATTTGAAATCAAATCATAGAGGCGTAGCGGAGATATTTAGAAAACAATCTTGCCTTCCT
Source organism: Entelurus aequoreus (assembly GCF_033978785.1). Taxonomy (NCBI): domain Eukaryota; kingdom Metazoa; phylum Chordata; class Actinopteri; order Syngnathiformes; family Syngnathidae; genus Entelurus; species Entelurus aequoreus. Next base: position 46,868,173 of record NC_084746.1, on the reverse strand, counting down.
TCATACTTCCTTCAAACGAGCCATTTAGAATTTGCCCAATTTGTGACATTTTTTCCCAGTACTTAGGTCAGCAGATATCTCCATATATGGTAAAAATTTACCCGAAGAGCTTTGCGCGGGTCCGCCATTGTAATCCGACGCTGTGGTCAATAGGCTCCTTTTTCTCTATCCTATTGTTCTGGGGCAGACTGGCTCATATATGCACATGCGTACACATACACACGAACATACTAGATCATGGACTGTATTGGACAATATAGTTTACATACGAAATGTCCATTTCCATTTGTTACAAGTAATAAGAAAACGTAAATGCCTGACTTACCTAATGAGGAGGAAATTAGAAAGTTTGGCATCAAATGAAAAAATTGTCTCCATCTTTCAAAGGCATCCCCGATACAAATCCTCGTTTTGTTCCTGGCTTTATCATGAATAAGTTGAGAATCATAACGACGCCTTTTCGATTTACTAAGGTCTGACATGTTTAGTAACTTTACCAGTGGCAGTAGCCAGACGAAGAGGGCGGTGTGTAACTGGCAACCTGGATGTGACACACTCACGGACATTCTAATTGGCCGGTGGAGGGCGGGACATCGAAATGAAAACAATAACAATATTTCGGGAATGTAAATCTAATTTTGAAATGAGGATATCCCGGCTGAACTACTGTTATCAGTTATAGAGGTAGTCGAAAATAACATGATTTATTAATACCTTTAGACATATCAGGGCTCATATATGCACATGCGTACACATACACACGAACATACTAGCTTTGTTAGACAAAATCATGGACTGTATTGGACAATATAGTTTACATACGAAATGTCCATTTCCATTTGTTACAAGTAATAAGAAAACGTAAATGCCTGACTTACCTAATGAGGAGGAAATTAGAAAGTTTGGCATCAAATGAAAAAATTGTCTCCATCTTTCAAAGGCATCCCCGATACAAATCCTCGTTTTGTTCCTGGCTTTGTCATGAATAAGTTGAGAATCATAACGACGCCTTTTCGATTTACTAAGGTTTGACATGTTTAGTAACTGTACCAGTGGCAGTAGCCAGACGAAGAGGGTGGTGTGTAACTGGCAACCTGGATGTGACACACTCACGGACATTCTAATTGGCCGGTGGAGGGCGGGACATCGAAATGAAAACAATAACAATATTTCGGGAATGTAAATCTAATTTTGAAATGAGGATATCCCGGCTGAACTACTGTTATCAGTTATAGAGGTAGTCGAAAATAACATGATTTATTAATACCTTTTGACATATCAGGGCCATTTAATGATGACTTGACATGAAATTATTACATATGGTTCCTTTAAATAAAATAATAAATACAAATATATTTTAAGATACCTTAATTTTTGAATCAAGTATGTGTGTGTTTGTTCTCTCTAAACACTCCAATAACAATTACGTTTAAAAAACCTTAAATAGCAAAACCTTAAATAGTACGTCTTCATGTCCTTCAATGACGGCATTGGAAAAAAATATTTTTAGCATCTTAAAAATGACATTGTTACCAAAACCCCCTCACCCTTAAAAAGCACAATAACTGCATACATTTAACGAATAAGGACAGGTTTTAAGTATATTTTGAAATGTTTGAAACAAGGCTGTGAAATGCTTGTCCCTTACAGAGGACAAAAATGCATTACTTAACTGGGTCTAATGACAGGCGGCTTCTTGGCAAGACTAATTTGGAGTTTGGACACCTTCACTAACCCACAAAGGAGTCTAAAGAAACCAGTGGTGATTCCGGCCCGTGATTACGTGACGAAGCCGTATTTGCGCAGCAGGACCAGAAAAGTTAGCTGTGATCTAGTCGGATGAAAAGTGCAGCGCAACACAGTTTGCATTGTTCATTGTTCTGTGCTATCTGGCCGGGTTTGTTTTCCTTGGAGGAGAGCGACACAGAGGCTTTGTTGCCTTTAAACACAAACACGTGTGCTCGCGTGTTTGTGACGCTGCAGTCACAGCTGGAAATATGAATTTCATTAACGAGATACCTCAGTTTATGGAGATGCTGGATGAGTTTCACACTGTACACAACCATGTGAGAAGTCCAAATGTGGTGTCACTGACTTGCATTTCCCAACAAATTGGGCTGTGGCGTGTTTATATTACCCACAAACTGTCGACAGGGTACTAAGCACTTCGGTAAATTATGTATCCTGCCTGGTTCAAGACCAGGGCTCGAACCTGAGAGCGCGAGAGCTCTAAGCATGGAGCTGAAAAGCCCAAGCTATCTACTTGATGTCTACAACAGGGAGTGAGGTTTATCAACGTACTCTCATACAGCCACCATGGCTAGCCTGGGGTGGTTTGTAGTTCTACTACATTCCACTGCGGTATAGCGCAACCTTAAGAATGGAACTTCCACATTTTCCAATAGGAAACAATGTAAAATGTAGAATAATCTCTTCCAGGGTCAAACTGTGGCCGACAGACAATGTTTTTAAGGTCCAACAATAACATTCTTAAGTGTCATACAAGTGTAAAAAAAAGTTAACCACTGTTGCCACACCCACTAGGCCAGGGGTGTCAAACGTACGGCCCGAGGGCCGGATCAGGCCCCTGAACTGGTTTTAACCGGCCTTCGGGATGAGTTTGCTAAGTATAAAAATTAACCTGAAATTATTGAATGAAAGAAACCGCCGTTCTACTTGTGTCCACTAGATGTCGCAATAGAAATTCTTTGTATCTTTGTAGATGATGCTACATATGTACAAAATAAACCACATGATGTTAGTACATCAGTCGAGGAAAATGAGCTAACTACATAAAAAGGATCCTGTAATTTGATTTTGATATAATTTGCTTACCGTATTTCCTTGAATTGGCGCCGGGAATATGGTATTCGCATGCCTTGAATTACAGCCGGGTCAAACTCGTTTCGCAAAATAATTAGCGCATCCTTGGCACTTCCGCCGGGTCAAATATGAGTCATTAAATGACTCCCGCCTCCTTCTTGCGACTGCTGGTACTGCAGAAAACCGGTGCTGCAGAAGAAGACAACATGCAGCAAGAGTGCGCAGCCATTGTTTTTACCATGGAGGATTACATATCTAAAATAAAACAGTTTTCTAAACTGGACTTTCAATCGAAGCAGGAGGTAATACTTAAAAGGAAGATTTACATCGAGACAGAGAGACTTTTAAAACTGAAGAAAGATAAGGAAGTCTTCTATATCTTTGCTTTTCTTCAAAAGGAGCTGGCATGGACTCATTTATACCTAAAGGTAAGACAATAATAACGTTGTTTTTTTTTATTAAATGTGCTTTTCATGATAAGGTAAGCGCCGGAGTGAGAAGAGGTTTTAAAATAATTAGCGCATGCTTGGCCATCCCGCAGGCTTCTGGTAAGCGCCAGGGTGACAGGAGGTTTTAAATTAATTAGCGCCCCTGCGGCTATTTAAGGAAATACGGTATCTTGATTGAAAATGAACACCAATGATGAACATTATCACATAATTTATTCAGAAAATATAAATAACGACAAATGAATTATTAACCGCAACATGTAAGTGTAAAAAAAACCCCAACAACATTATGATTTGTACATTTTCAGAATGTGCTTGTTTTATTTTTAAACAAAGAAAACAATCTGAAGTTTTCTTTATTTTTAAGTTATCATGCCGTGATTTTACCAGTCCGGCCCACTTGGGAGTAGATTTTTCTCCATGTGGCCCCCGATCTAAAATGAGTTTGACACCCCTGGACTAGGCTGTTTGAACGACTTGAGCGGCAAGCTGACAGGAACAGAAAGTGAGACAGACAATGTGTAATAACATTAATTCAAAGAGAAGATAAAAGTGCAACTTCTTACCTGGAAAATGATGGAATCACCAGTCTTGGAGGATGTTCAATCAGTTGCTTAATTTTGTAGAAAAAAAGCAGATACCAGACATGACACAAAACTATAGTCATTTCAAATGGTAACTTTCTGGCTTTTAAGAAAAACTAAAAGAAATCAAGAAAATAAAACGTGGTAGTAACAGTTTCTCTCTTTTTTTTTTTTTTAAACCAGAGTGAAAAAACGTGGAATCATTTAAAACAAAACAAAAAATCACTACAACTCACCATTATTACTTTCTGGCACCACCTTCGGCTTTTATAACAGCTTGTAGTCTGAGGCATTGTCTTAACAGCACTCTTCATCAATTTTGCTCCAACTGATTCTCTGATTGCTGTTGTCAGATCAGCTGTGCAGGTTGGAGTCTTGTCATGGAACATTTTCTTCAATTTCCACCGCAGATTTTCAATTGGTTTGAGATCCTGACTATTTGCAGGCCATGACATTGACCTTATGTGTCTTTCTTCAAGTACGTTTTTACAGTTTTTGTTCCATGGCAAGGTGCATTAATCATCTTAAAAATGATTTTGTCATTCCCAAACATTTTTTCAATTGATGGAATTAGAGAAGTGTCCGAAATGTGCATTTATTGAAGATGTAATGACAGCCATCTCCCCAGTGCCATTACCTGACATGCAGACCCATATCCATACCATACCATACCATACCATACCATACCACCATCACCCAGGACCTCAAGTGGGAGCTGACCATCAGCTCACTCATCAAGAAGGCGCAGCAGAGGATGTACTTTCTGCGGCAGCTGAGGAAACTTAAGGTGCCGACCGAGATGCTGGTGCAGTTTTACTCAGCCATCATAGAGTCCATCCTGACCTCCTCCATCACAGTGTGGTTCCCCGGCGCCACAGTCCAGGATAAGCACAGACTGCAGCGCATCGTACGTGCTGCTGAGAAGGTGATTGGCTGCAAGCTCCCATCCCTCCAGGACTTGTTCTCCTCCAGGACCAGGAGGCGTGTGGGTCGGATCACAGCTGACTCTTCTCACCCTGGACACAAACTATTCTCCCCTCTCCCCTCAGGCAGGAGACTATGCTCCATCCAGACCCACACCTCCCGCCACCTGAACAGTTTTTTCCCCTCGGCCATCAGGCAAATGAACAATAACTCCTAACAGTAGCTCCTTGGATTCCTTGAATCCCTTCTAAGTCTATCTGATAGCTCAGTCACAGCTCTTTTTATTACCAAATATGTGTTATATGTGTTTTATGTCGCACGTTTGCACCAAGAAAAATTCCTAGTTTGTGAACCCGTTCTCAAACAATGGCAATAAAACTATTCTGACTATTCTGATATCATTAATGACTGGAAATTGTTATGTTTTCTTCAGGCAGTCGTCTTCATAAATCTCATTGGAAGGGCACCATCACCATCATCACCTTTCCCAATGCAGATTTGTGATTCATTACTGAATATGACTTTCATCCAGTCTGTCTATAGTCTATGATTGCTTAGCCTGTTGGAACCTTGTTTTTTTTTATGTTTAGCTGTTAATGACGACTTTCATTTAGCTTTTCTGTCTTTAAATCCCATTTCCTTCAGGGGGTTTCTTACAGTTCGGTCCAGTTTCCGCCTATTTGTTCTTATTTATTTTGCCGAGCATTTTCATATTATTTTAGGTTTTCTGTCTTGACGTCTTGATGTTTTCCTTGGTCTACCAGTATGCCGGCCTTTCCATGTTGTTTGTACTTGGTCCAGATTTTAGACACAAGCTGACTGTGAACTATCGACATGTTTTGCAACATTGCGTGATGATTTAACTTCTTGAAAAAGTTTGATAATCCTCTCCTTTGTTTAAATTGACATCTTGTGTCGGAGCCATGATTCATGTCAATCCTACTCAATGGCCTAGTGGTTAGAGTGTCCGCCCTGAGATCGGTAGGTTGTGAGTTCAAACCCTGGCAGAGTCATACCAAAGACTATAAAAATGGGACCCATTACCTCCCTGCTTGGCACTCAGCATCAAGGGTTGGAATTGGGGGTTAAATCACCAAAAATGCTGCTGCCCACTGCTTTCCTCACCTCCCAGGGGGTGAACAAGGGGATGGGTCGAATGCAGAGGACAAATTTCACCACAACTAGTGTGTGTGTGACAATCATTGGTACTTTAACTTTAATCCACCTGGTACAACAGCTCTCCAAGGTGTGAACACTCCTTTTTAACTGCAGATAATAATAATGAACGGATTTAATGTGATGCAGGTGTTAGTTTTGGTAATTAATATTTACAGTGTGAATCCATAATTATTTGATTTAAAATTGAGTGATTCCATACTTTTCTCTTTGCTTGGTATAAAAAGAAAACTGTGACTGACTAGTACAGTTTATATCACTGATTTATTTTAGTGTTTCTTAACGCCAGAAAGTTGCTGTTGTTTGCTTTTTTTCTACAAAATAAAAAAACTGACTAACCATCCTCCAATGGTTGTATGACCCCAACAACTAGTCCTCTCAGCTCTACAGGCAGTTTTCAGTGGAACGCACTAATGGCCGTTTCTTTGTCATTCTCACAGATTCACGTGCACCCGATGGCAGGATCGGACCTGCTGAGAGGATCGTCAGCTCTTACGGTTTTAGAAAACTTTGCAGGTAAGCAGGGATGAAAGCAGCAGGGATTTGTGTTTGTCGTCCTCGACCGTGGACCTATAGTGAACATTTGTGACGCACTTTAATTGCTGTCAAAGTGTAAAAAGAAGTTGACCACTGTTAATGATAAAAGACTGAAACTTAAAGGGGTAATATACTGCTCATTTCATGGGCTTTTTTAAATGATAGTGTTTACATACGTACACTCATGCATATAATCACTTTTCATCAAACATATATTAACATTGTTGACGTAGGGGAAACTGGGTAACACATGGCACACTGACAAAGCTTAACCTATTGTTACTATAACAATCTACAAGGTTAATATAGTTGGCTTCTCTTTCTTCCCCTCCATTTATCTGCTTTCTTTTGTATTTGAAGTTATCATTACATATAAGTATTGTTGCATTTGAAACAATTGTCTTGTTGATAATAGAGGTAAATTATTGTTATTCATTATCAATAGTGCTATTTCTATTGGTATTTGTATTGCTCTATTGGTAGTGTAATAATGTTCATTGTCATTTCTGTATTATAAATACATGTATTATTAATATAAATATAAATATATGTATTATAATATTTATTTCACTAACTGCTTCTTTGCTATCACTTTTACCATCATATTTGTACATATCATATTGCTGATGTTGTTCTACAGTTGTTGTTGTTATTGTTGTGTTTGCTGTTGTTGTTGTCTCTCTGTCTTGTCCCCGCAATTTCCCCCTCTGTCTTCTTTTTTTTCTCTTTCTATCCCTCCTGCTCCGGCCCGGCTGCACCAAATAATAATATAAATCCATTTAATAAAGTCAAATACAAATAAGGCAACAAGAAAGGTATCGCACACTCCTCTTTTGTAAAGTAAATTTGTACAGCCGATATGGGCATCTACATCAACTACGTATATGATTTGCCTGAGTAGCTGGACACTATATATTTTTTTAAAAAATATAGTGTGGTGGTATTATAGAAAGTTTACTAGAAAACTACAGAAATATCAAGTTCTGCACAGGATAAATCTCCATTGGCCAAAGCGCTCGGATTCCGTAGGTTACTAACCCGACCACCCGCCTCTTCTGCGATTGGTCAGCCTGCCACCCCTCGCCAGACAGGAAGGAATACAAGCCACTTTCTTACTGCACTCATCAACGTGTGTCCTTTCAGGTGTGTACGCAAACGGGGGCAGCTCGGACCAAGACCACCCCTCAGCGCAGAGCTGCCATCACAGCGTAGAGGGAGGCTTCCACGCCGCCGGCCCGCTAACAAACACAGCTTGTATAAGGACAGGGTGAGTGACCAACGGTCCTAAGTGTCATACAAATGTAAAAAGAAGTGTCAATAGGATACGAGTAGACAGTAACTTGCTTTAGCTGTGATGTCAGAAGTTGGGTTGTTTACTTTTTTCCTGGTCTTCATTCGGCCAGCTGTACTGAGCGGACTTTGGGATCCAACAAAGTCTTACTGTTTTCATTGTTGGCCGCTGTCCTTCATCCACTGCAAAACAAAGTGACGCTCGTTTAAATCAATTGTAAACGCTTGGGACGCAGGAAAGTGAGCACGAGTGAAACCATCAGGCTTATTTATGAAGTCCCTCCAGCAGAACGTCAGGTCGTTTGGACCCTTATGAGACCCAGAAGTCCTTCCACTCCCCAGCATATCATCCTTGCAGAAAGATGTTCTTTCTTTTTGAGTGCTTGGCACTCGTTTGGTTTCCATGCGGAGTTCGACTGTGTGTGCACAGTCAGCACATTCCTGCTGCGTTGCGATGGATACGGACGGGCCTTCTGTGACAACCCACCCCCCCGTCGGTAACCCCCAGCTAGGTGAAAACATTACAGTTTAGTGGAGGAACTGGTTGCACAACTAAATAGATCCTCTATTTCAGTGGCTCTCAACCTTTTTTCAGTGATGTACCCCCTGAGAATTTTTTTTTAATTCAAGTACCCCCTAATCAGAGCAAAGCATTTTTGGTTGAAAAAAAGAGATAAAGAAGTAAAATACAGCACTATGTCATCAGTTTCTGATTTATTAAATTGTATAACAGTGCAAAATATTGCTCATTTGTTGTGGTCTTTCTTGAACTATTTGGAAAAAAAGATATACAAATAACTAAAAACTTGTTGAAAAGTAAACAAGTGATTCAATTATAAATAAAGATTTCTACACATGGAAGTAATCATCAACTTAAAGTGCCCTCTTTGGGGATTGTAATAGAGATCCATCTGGATTCATGAATTTAATTCTAAACATTTCTTCACAAAAAAAGAAATCTTTAAAGGCCTACTGAAAGCCACTACTACCGACCACACAGTCTGATAGTTTATATATCAATGATGAAATCTTAACATTGAAAAACAAGCCAATACGGCCGGGTTAACTTATAAAGTGACATTTTAAAATTCCCGCCACACTTCCGGTTGAAAAACTCCTTTGGATATGATTTATGCGCGTGACGTCACAAAATCCACGGAAGTGATTGTACCCCATCGACCCGATACAAAAACCTCTTGTTTTCTTCGACAAAATTCCACAGTATTCTGGACATCTGTGTTGGTGAATCTTTTGCAATTTGTTTAATGAACAATGGAGGCTGCAAAGAAGAACGTTGTAGGTGGGATCGATCGGTGTCTTAGCGGCTAAGTACAATACTTACAGCAACACAACAAGGACTACTTACTCTGATAGCAGACGCCTAGCCGATGCTTGCCGCCAAACCCACGGATGAAGTCCTTCGTCGCGCCGTTGATCGCTGGAACGCAGGTGAGCACGGCTGTTGATGGGAAGATGAGGGCTGGCTGGCGTAGGTAGAGCGCTAATGTTTTTATCATAGTTCTGTGAGGTCCGGTTGCTAAGTTGCTAAATTAGCCTTAGCGTCGTTAGCAACAGCATTGTTAAGCCTTACCAGGCTGAGAATTTTTAACCGTGTACATGGTTTAATAGTATTGTTGATCTTCTGTCTATCCTTCCAGTCAGGGGTTTATTTCTTTTGTTTCTATCTTCATTTGAGAACGATGCTATCACGTTAGCTCAGTAGCTAAGTGTGTCATCGATGTATTGTCGTGGAGATAAAAGTCACTTTAAATGTCCATTTCGCGTGCTCGACTGTCATTTTCAAGAGGATATAGTATCCGAGGTGGTTTAAAATACAAATCCGTGATCCACAATAGAAAAAGGAGAGAGTGTGGAATCCAATGAGCCAGCTTATACCTAAGTTACGGTCAGAGCGAAAAAAGATACGTCCATCACTGCCTCTCTAGTCCTTCACTGTAACGTTCCTCATCTACGAATCTTTCATCCTCGCTCAAATTAATGGGGTAATCGTCGCTTTCTCGGTCCGAATCTCTCTCGCTCCATTGTAAACAAAGGAAAATTGTGAGGATATTACCTCCTCTGACGTCACTCTACTTCCGGTACAGGCAAGGCTTTTTTTTATCAGCGAGCAAAAGTTGCGAACTTTATCGTCGATTTTCTCTACTAAATCCTTTCAGCAAAAATATGGCAATATCGCGAAATGATCAAGTATGACACATAGAATGAATCTGCTATTTCCGTTTAAATAAAAAAAAATCATTTCAGTAGGCCTTTAACATCAATATTTATGGAACATGTCCACAAAAAATCTAGCTGTCAACACTGAATATTGCATTGTTGCATTTCTTTTCACAGTTCTTTTTGACAGACATTTTAGTGAGGGTCAGACCATCATGGCATGGGGGAAACTCTGGGTTTATGGTAATGAATGGAATAGCCTACTTGATTTGATGTTCAGTTAATGAACTTACATTCATATTTTGTTGAAGTATTATTCAATAAATATATTTATAAAAGGATTTTGTAATTGTTGCTATTTTTACAATATTTAAAAAAAATCTCACGTACCCCTTGGCATACCTTCAAGTACCCCTAGGGGTACGCGTACCCCCATTTGAGAACCACTGCATATGAGCACTCCTTAGTAATGTGTTTTCCATACTGTGGTGGGCTCTTACTCAAATGATAACAGAAGCATTTTAAAACAGTTTACAAAGGCTCCTAATTTAGCTGTTGACAAATGCGGTGACATATTGCGTAATTCCGGTTGTATTATTTTCCTCAAATGTATTATACATTTACTTGCTAATTTACTGTTAATATCTGATTACTTTCTGTTGTAACATGTTTTATCTACACTGTGTGTGTGTATATATATATATATATATATATATATATATATATATATATATATATATATATATATATATATATATATATATATATATATATATATATATATATATAAATATACACAATACATACATACAGCCCAGCCCCCGGCCACATTTTTTTAACTTAATGTGGCCCCGACGTCACAAAGTTTGGGGACCCCTGCACTACACCTTCAATACCGTTTAAAAAAAACCAATTGAGATGTTGGGAAACGAGGCAAATACTAATCTTCATTATCATGGCTGTAATACTTACAGCCACCACGGAGCATATTTGCCTATAAAAAGTGAACATGTGACACATGATTGACAGGAGCACACTGTTCACGACATCAGCCGACCCTCTGAAGTCCGGAGATGACGCCCGACTGCCAGGCCTCCGCCATCATCATCACCATAATCAAGGTAGTCACTACGACAACAAGAAATGTGGTTTCAAACCGGTTTCAATCCACTTCTTTTCACACAGCGTTTCAATGCGGACTGTTTGGAGAGA
>NC_084746.1:46762000-46852000 GCF_033978785.1 Entelurus aequoreus | reverse complement strand
TGATACAATTGTTTAATTTGGGATATTTGTATTTTTTTTAACATTTTAAATATCTTTAAAATATATAATACACATTTGGGCTGTCAATGTTAACGTGTTCACACATTAATCAAGAAACATTATCGCATTAATCATGTATAAATTCATATTAATCGGGCAATTAATTTTGACCACACATGCTCCTTTATTTTAACTGTAGATGATTACCTGAAAGGTGGAGCAGGTTGCTTTGCAGTCAGTGACCAGACTGTTTTGAGCAAATAAATTCAAATAAAACATTTAAAAATTGTTCCTGCATAACATTCTGACCGTAAAACTGCATTTTTGTCAAAATATTTACTGCGATTAATCAAATTGTAAAAGTGTGATTGCATCCGTTTGACAGCACTAATACACGTACTAATTTTGCCACCTAATGTTGAATTTTTCCGAGTGACCTTGAACGCATCTGGAGTTACCCTTAGAGAGGCAGTAATAATAAATGTATCTGTTTTTGTCATATTCACTCAGTATGGTATGAGAAACATGTTGAAATCATTGAATTTGTGTCTAAAATAAACCAAAAAATGCAAATAGTCTTAAAATGAACTAGAATGTCCGCACGCTGGAACATTTCAGGGGAATTACATGTTTTGTAAAATGATGCAACACAGGCTTGGCCAACATAGCACTTCCTCACTCAAGATAAAAAAATCGATGACTTTTATATGATTTTTTAAGGTAACGTCCGTGTTGTAGAATGTCTGACCAAGGAGAGATATCAATCGAGCCCGCCTTTTTGGACACGCCACCACCACCGTACGATGAAGAGGGGCGGCAGCAGCCGCCGCCCCCGTACTCCCAAGACTCGCCCGAAGACCCTGAGGCCAAAGGTGATGCGGCGGAATGCGAGTCTTCCCCCGATACAAAACCGGATTCTACGCCGGAAGCGGTTCCGCTTTACGAGTCGTCTGCTTTCCAGGACAAGGCAGTGAGGAGGGCGTTTGTTCGGAAGGTTGGTGCACCTTTCACTGACTCGCTATTAGGGTTGCAAAATTCCGGGAATATTCAAAGTTGGAAACTTTCCATGCGAATGAACGGGAATTAATGGGAAATGAATGGCAATAAATAAACATTGAATGCAACATGCTCAAAATAAACTCAAACTGAAACATGCTAGATCTTGCAGCATGATTATTAGCTAAAACAACCTGATTTCATGCAAATTCAGTAGAATTTCAACCCTGCACTGTGCATTCCTCCATCACATGTGCCGTGCATTCTTCCATCACATGCACAGATCATTCCCAGCATGCTACACACTACAGCAGCGCTATTGAGACCACACTAGTATTTGAGCCCAAGGACTTCATCCAGTCAGGTAAGTTTTGATGATATTACTGGGGTAAATATATTTGATCTATGGTATTTGAGTTTAATAGAGGTGTAATTGCTTGTTACTGTATGACTGTAGACTACTCCAGCAGACTTCCACTCAAGCTAGCTAGCTGTTTCTGTACTTGTTAAATGATTTTGGGGCCAATATCTCTAGCTAACTAGGTTTATGTATCACCACAGTCTCATAATGAACCGAAAATATTTCTCCGTTAGCCATGATGCTAATTTTCTCTATGTTAAATCCCATTCATTTATGCTAACGTTAGTGATTCGAATGTACCTTTTTCGTGATCTGTAAAGTTCAACTAGCAAATACTAAATCAAAACGTGTAGTTTCCTCTGCCTTCTGTTCTGCTAGCAATTCTGTTGTCATACAAGAATGTAGGTTATAGTTTAATTTAGCATGCTGATTGAGTGTTCATTTATTCATCCAGCCTATTTCTATTCATTCGTCCATCAGTAAAATATTTTTAAAGACTACTCCAATTGTTTAGCTGACTATTTATATCTGTGTGTGGCATTGCATTAGTGTTTTAAAGGAATAAATAAATACAAACAGAATAATGCCACATACACCATCTGATGTGTGGAGACATTTCACCCCAAACAATGTAGGCGGAAAAGCTGTGTACATTTGCAAATACTGTGCAAAGAGCTACGTCAAAAATGCCAAAAAGATGCAGCAGCATATAGACAAGTGCCCAATAATATATAATTATTGTAATTCCCCATTAATTCTCATGGACGGTGTCCAACTTTGAATAATCAAAAAATGGTCAATATTTCCAAACTTCCCGAGCTTAACTTCCTATGGTAAATTTCCGGAAATGTACTTTCCACCCCTTTGCAACCCTACTCGCTATGCAAGCAGTTGTAGTATCCATCAATGCTAAATCCAAATCTGATCCAGGTTGCAATAATGTAAACACAGTCGGCTTTCAGCAAAGCTTTTCGGTTATCGTATGGCTTAGTAATCATCACTTATTAGTTGGTCTAGAATCAGTGCGCTCCGAGTGCTGTGCTGCTATCGCTTACAGGATGTGGTGAAATCTGACATGTTAATTCAATAGCGCCTGTCTCCCCATGCAGGTGTTCAGCATCCTGACCCTTCAGCTAGTGTTCACCTTCACTGTAGTGTCTGTGTTCACCTTCTCCGATGTGGTCAAGAAAGCGGTCCAGTATAACTTTTATGCCTATATCAGCTCCTTCTGCATCTTTGCTGTGGTCGCCATCGCCCTCAGCTGTTGCCAGTCCCTCAGTCGTCGTCACCCCTGGAACATCGTGAGCCTGGTGGGTCTCCAAAGATGTCAAGCACCCTAATTGTTTCGCTGGAAAGTCAACCAAAACACAGCAAATTGAGTTCATCAAAGATAGCACAATACAGCAGTGATGGAAGTTAAAACAGAAGATGCTGGTGTTCTTCAGGGTTCACCACTGCAGTTTTCATTTATCTTATTTTTCGGACTATAAAGAGTTCTTAAAATCCTTTAATTTTCTCAAAACTCGACGGTGCGCCTAATGCACAGAATCATTTTGGGTGTGCTTACTGACCTTGAAGCTATTTCATTTAATACATGGTGAAATGATAAGTGTGACCAGTAGATGGCAGTCACACATAAGAGATACGTGTAGAATGCAAGATAATGGCAGTCACACAAGAGATATGTGAAGACTGCAATATGACTCAAGTAAACAACACCAAAATTGTATGTTTTATTAAAAATATAGAACATTACACACTGCCCTCAAAAATCTATCAAAATGTTTTAGTACGACTTTGGTAAGCTATGAAGCCGCACCGCTTGATGGATTGTACTGTGCTTCAACATACCAGTATTATTATGGTGTGTGTATAAGGTAAGACATATTATCTGGCGTTTTGTTTCGCAATATTATGCAAAATCTACTTTTCTTACCTTCTGGTACCTGCTGATCTGTATTTGGGATCTGCATAAGTCCTGAAAATTTGCGCGTCCACCTTTGTAGTCCGTGCCGACAACGTAGTCGATAAGCTTCTTCTTTTTTTCTATCTTCCTCGTTATGGGACATTCATCCTCCGCTGTTGCCATTCCTAGTCAGTAAACTTGCCATGAAAGCGCTAAAACATACCAGTGTAGTGAGTTTACATTATTCACCCACGGAACTTGACTTATTAGAGCGTTCCAGTCGGACGGTTTTTCACGGGACACATTTCCGGCGTTGTTATTGCACTAGTGAGCCACTAGTGCTCGGTTATTGATTTAACTGAAGTCTGAATGTCATTAAAACAGTTAACTCCATCTTTTGACACTTCTTCTACTCCCGTCTTTGCACGCTACACCGCTACAACAAAGATGACGGAGAAAAGACGCTGCCGAAGGTGAGCCCCGTAAATAAGACCCACTAAACGGCCCGTCCTGAAGCGACAGTCAGAAAGCGGCTTAAAGATGATCTGTAAAACATCATCTATGCAACATTTTGACCAAAGAACCACCATTACATGTTATGTAGACCACAAGGAAGTGCTTTCAATTTAGGTAAATAAAAAATAAATATGACCTCTTTAATGCGCTCTATAATCCGGTGCCCCTTTTGGATGAAAATAGACCTGACTAGAACCGCTCATCGGCAGTGCGCGTTATAATCTGGTGCGCCCTATGGTCCAGAAAATACGGTAAACTAAATCCCTTTGCCAAGTGTTCTCCCCCAACACTAATCTACACATAAGCATCTTCATCAAGGTTCCGCACACGAGCTCCTCCATTACATTTAACCTTCATTTTCCACTGTAACACTTTCTTGAGCTAGCAAATAACCGAGATTGTCTTGTTTCATGTTGCTGCAATTCTCTGTATTTTGTGTTTTCAGGTCATTGTCACCATCAGCCTTTCATACGTGGTGGGCACCATGGCCTCCTACCACGACACCAGAGCTGTGATCATCACTATGGCGTCGACCTTGGCCATTTCCTTTACCATCATCGCTTTCTCTGCACAGGTCAAGAAACACAAAATTTATTGATTGTGCTCCTAAATGATTCTTTTAAAACTAGAAATTAGAGATGTCCGATAATATCGGCCTGCCGATATAATCGGCCGATAAATGCTTTAATATGTAATATCGGAAACTATTGGTATCGTTTTTTTTATTATCTGTATGGTTTTTTTAAATTATTTTTTTATTAAATCAACATAAAAAACACAAGAATTAGTGCACCAACCCAAAAAAACTCCCTCCCCCATTTACACTCATTCACACAAAAGGGTTAAATAAATGATAAATGGGTTATACTTGTATAGCGCTTTTCTACCTTCAAGGTACTCAAAGCGCTTTGACAGTATTTCCACATTCACCCATTCACACACACATTCACACACTGATGGCGGGAGCTGCCATGTAAGGCGCTAACCAGCAGCCATCAGGAGCAAGGGTGAAGTGTCTTGCCCAAGGACACAACGGACGTGACTAGGATGGTAGAAGGTGGGGATTGAACCCCAGTAACCAGCAACACTCCGATTGCTGACACGGCCACTCTACCAACTTCGCCACGCCGTCCCCGGGTTGATTCTTTCTGTTATTAATATTCTGGTTCCTACATTATGTATCAATATATATCAATACAGTCTGCAAGGGATACAGTCCGTAAGCACACATGATTGTGCGTGCTGCTGGTCCACTAATAGTACTAACCTTTAATAGTTAATTTGACTCATTTTCATTAATTACTAGTTTCTATGTAACTGTTTTTATACTGTTTTACTTACTTTTTTATTCAAGAAAATGTTTTTAATTTATTCATCTTATTTTATTTTATTATTTTATTATTATTTTAAAAAAGGACCTTATCTTCACCATACCTGGTTGTCCAAATTAGGCATACTAATGTGTTAATTCCACGACTATATATCGGTATCGGTTGATATCGGTATCGGTAATTAAAAAGCCATTATCGGACATTCCTACTAGAAATGCCTCAGAAATTGATGGTGAATGTTGAGTTACCGACGCACGCGTGAACAGACATACTTAATGTACTTTTGTCCATTTAAAAGCAAGCTGTAGAAAGCCATCAATTGTGCCACGGATTTTCCTTTCAACTGCCAAAATAATAAAAATAGTTATATTAAAATAATTTAAATTCACATATGACATTAAAATGCAATGTTAATGTTCTTGATTCTAGAAAATGGCACACATGCATATTGATAAAGCTTAGCTGGAGGACCTGAATTAAAATGATGGTTAAATGTATTTTTCACACACCTCCGTCTCTCTGTTCTTAGCTAGTTAGCTAGGTAGTAACAAGCGAACTATCTTACCGAGGGGTCGGAGAGCACATCCTCCAGGTATCCAACATGCCCCTGATTTAAATGCTCCCGCATCACAGACCTACTGCTAAGAAAAACAAGGTCCGCTCTGCAAACTGAGCAAGTTATTTGTGTTTTAGACACGTTCAGGATGAAATGTTCCTGTGCTTTCGATGTTTTCATTAGCAGTGTTATTGCAGTGGCCGCAGCCATTTCTGTCTAGAAAAACACGAGCTATGACGATGATTATTATCGATAAATGAATTTGTCAGCGACAAATTTTATTTATCGATTTCTGACGACACTGTTGACTAATCATTGTACCCTGCAAAAAATGTATACACATACATAAGTATTGGAATACTCTATTCTAGAGATGTCCGATAATATCGGACTGCCGATATTATCGGCCGATAAATGCTTTAAAATGTAATATCGGAAATTATCGGTTTCAAAAAGTAAAATGTACGACTTTTTAAAACGCCGCTGTACGGCGTGGTACACGGACGTAGGGAGAAGTACAGAGCAGTTGCGTCTCCCTGTCATACTTGCCAACCCTCCCGATTTTCCCGGGGGAAATCATCGTATGTTTTTCTTTCCTGCGCCACTTTTTGCAAAAGAAACATCCGCGTCACAAGAACCAGCTCAGTGGCCTCGTGGTTAGAGTGTCCGCCCTGAGACTGGGACGTCGTGAGGTCAAACCCCGGCCGAGTCATACCAAAGACTATAAAAAAATGGGACCCATTGCCTCCCTGCTTGGGTTGAAATTGGGGGTTAAATCACCAAATGATTCCAGAGCGCGCCGCACGCTGCTGCTCCCATCACTTCCCAGGGGGTGAACATGGTGATGGGTCAAATGCAGAGGACAAATTTCACAATGTGTGACGATCGTTGGGACTTTCTTTAACTTTAAGAAGAATGTAGACATGAATTACCATGAATTGATTAACGTGGACCCCGACTTAAACAAGTTGAAAAACTTATTCGGGTGTTACCATTTAGTGGTCAATTGTACGGAATATGTACTGTACTGTGCAAGCTACTAATAAAAGTTTCAATCAATCAATCAAAAACAGAAAGCTCTGTGAAGAAAGCAGACTTATGTTGAATGCAGTAAGACTCCACTGCACCATACGCTCACTCACTTGAGAGCAAAGTTAACACATCATACATTTAACACTTCTTTTCACACGTACAACCATTGCCTGGACACAACAAAGTATTTGTAATTCCATTATTGCCTATGGAAATAATATATTGTTGACATCTGTAATAAGATTCCTGAAGGAAAGTGTTGGTGTGTTTTGGCTGCAGACGCGCTACGATCTGAGCATTTGCCACGGCCTCCTGTTGGTTCTGGCGGTGGACTTGCTGATGTTTGGCGTGTTCAGCACCTTCTACTACTCGTACATTGCTGAAGTCTGCTATGGATCTTTGGGCGCTCTGCTCTATGCTTTGGTAAGGAACATTAAGACTGACTGGTTCTTACCGTAAGACATGCATCCAGACGCCAGCTTTGTCTCGTATCCAGTTCCTGATGTTTGACTGTCAGCTGATGATGGGACTGATGGGCCACCGCTTGGATCCTGAGGAGTACGTCACCGCCGCTTTGATGATCTACCTGGACATTATGCTCATCTTCATTTACCTGCTAGGGAGGCGGTGAAAGATTCAAAACTCCAATCTTGGCGAAGTGTCCTTTATTCTTCTCTCTGTTTAAAAGTTGATGATTAGCAATGCTCTTTTTACACGCTTCTTTTGAAATCTCATTGCATTACACAACAAGGCATTAAGGCTATGCCCGCACGCAGACTGATGTTTTTTTTTAAACTATCACGCCACACCAACAGGTGTCACCATTGTAGCCAAAATGAAGCTTAAAGAAAGTCAATTCCGGAAAAAAGCAACATGCACTTTTCCAAATGAGTCATTGCGCTCAGTGACCTAAAATATACTTTTTACAGGTTAACATTACATACAGTACCTTTAACATATGTTTTTAAGAACAAGTGTTGTGTGAACATGGTCTTAAGTTGTTTTTTCATCTACATTCTTGAACAATGGGCAGAAAGACACGTCATATAGCCCATGTAATGCTGAGAGTGCCTACATGATGTTAAATAAAGTATCATCCGTCACCAGAGCGATGAGTAGTTGAACTTAATGCGCAACAGGTAGCGCATGCGCGTCTGGCCCGGGTTGTAAACGACAAACTCGTTGTAGAGGAGCGAGTAAACGCTCCCACTGCCCGCCAGTGCCGCTGTCTTCACGCACGGACCCATTGGCACCGTCATGCCGTTCCTGAAAGACATCAACGAATGAAAGGAGAGGTACTTTAAAACGTGCTTTTTAAGGGCCATGATGGTGACTTTAAATGTTATGGTGATAGGAGCTTTAACATTTAACAAGAATTGCATGGCACATGATCACAATGTATGCCACATGATTTTCATCCAATTTTGTAATTTTGGCAATTGCGTCATGACAACCCTTGAACTCACCAACGCCACAAACAAATTGCCGTCCTGTGGGAAACACTGAGGCATGTATGTGATTTTTTTAATATAGCGGCATAAAGGTATGCTGTTAGATCAGTGTTTTTCAACCACTGTACCGCGGCACACTAGTGTGCCGTGAGATACAGTCTGGTTTGCCGTGGGAGATTATCTATCCATCCATACAATTATGGATACGTTCATTGCCAAATTTTCAGAGAGACAGCTAAAACGTGTTATTAACATGCATTATCACGATATGACGATAGAATTAAAATCTCTAAAATTGGCCCAATCTATATAAATAATTTCATATATATCTTGAAACCTTAAAAGCATTCCTATGCTAAACTATCTCAACAAAACATCTACATCTGTTGATGAATTCAAAGCAAATTTGTGCAAAATAAATACATATCTCATTACGTTGAAATTATTAGATTTTTTTTTAAATATGGTGAACGAAAACAAAAATTAGCCATTAGCCACATTTTGGACACCCCTGGAGGAGCGTGGTTGAATTACAATCTTAAATTACACTTTCATCACACACATCGAAGATAAAGGTTACTGCTTAAGACTGGATAGATTTTTCATTTTCCACTCTAGTGCTTCTATTGATTTGCAGACATTGTTGTACTTCAATAAATCACAAAACAACACTGAGTTGTGTGAAGCTGAGCTTACAGAACCACAGAGTTTTTGGGGTCGGGTCCGGTTTGTCCTACACCCTTGGTGCTGTGTTTTCCAGCCGGTAAGTTGTTGGCATTGTAGTTGGCGTCCAAGACCTCATTACTGTCTCCCACGGCGACCTGCACAAACACACAAACACCACAGATTGTTACAACTGCTTGCAGACTGGTATTAGGCATTCAGGTATTTTATAATCCCACAAAGTAATGTGTGTTTGAGTTCTGATACCTCGCAGAGCATCAGCAGACCGACTTGGTTGTGGTTTCTGGCAAAACAGTAGTTAGCGCTCTTCGATGACATGTCGGCGAAGTAGATGCCTTTACCGAACTGAATGAGACACAAGGTGACAACCAACAAAAGTTTCAATGTTTTTTAAAGGCATCTATAAAAAGGGTTTGTGCAAGTATCAGCAAATTGAATTTAATGCTTTTTAAGGCCCTTTTTAATGCAACTTAAAACAAATGTAATGACTATGTACTCCGGGGGCAAATTTCAATTCAAAATACATCGAGATTGGACTGTTATAAATGACTTACATTTAATTAAAACTTTTAAAAAATGTTGATGGATGACATTTTCCAAATTCCGAGAAAATTCCCATTCAAATGAATGGACAAGCTTTCCAATCAACCAATCAATATCAATTTTAATTTACCAAGTGAAAAACTAATTAAAATATATTTTCCAAGAGTGACCTGGCCAAGAGGGCAGCAACACAAAGTTAAAGGAAATAATTATAAGAACAACAAAAACAGCAGCAGTCACACACGACAATTAAAAAAATAAATTACTTACATAATGTATATGTGATAGGTCAAAACAATGTATAAAACGTTTTAGCAAAAACAACTTAAAACAAGTACAATGCCCTATAGGAACAGTTTCTCGATCCATTAAAATGGCCTGAAATTCCCCCAAAGAGATCAGCAGTTATTCCATGACCATGGAGCAGCATATCTGAAAGCTTTTTTTCCAAGATTTGTGTTGGCTGTAGGAACAAACATGCCAACATCCAGCGATAAAATCTGCGAACTGACAAAGATGGACAGTCTGCATTTGCATATAAAGCGCAATGGTGTACAAGGTTGCCACAACTAGTAAAAAAAAAAGTAAGGCACAGTGGTAAACAGTATCCAGTTTTTTCAAATAAGTGTCAGGACAAAATACTAAATAAAAAAAGCGAGTCTCCAAAATCTAGCAAAGGTACAAAAGTGGTCAGAATCAAGCGTTTCCTAACTTGTATTGAAAAGCAGGACTTGTTTCCGAAGAAAAATCCCAATTTAATTTTGAGTTTAGCCACACCTTTTTCCAATGTGAGATCTAAAAGACAAATTGTCATCAATAACAATCATTAAGTATTTGTACATCGTGACCATTTGTTAACACATTTTACTCTTCCTGAACATTCAAACTAACACTCTCCCAAGTTCCAAACCAAAGTAAGCTTTTCCAAGAATTTCTGGAATACCTGGTAATCTGTAACAGTAAATCTAAAAAAAAAAAAAGGATCACTACTAACATATTCCTCAACCAATTCCAACCATTTTAACACCAACATTTAGCTCATTCATGCTATTTATCACCTTCCGAAAAGTCACACTTTTCCCGAGATTTCACGATTACCAGGAAATTCCCGTTGAAATGAATGGGACATTTTTCAAAGTTCCACAATTCTTACATTTCTCATCCAATTCAAACCATTCCACCATCAAAACATTCCACTCATCCTCGACATTCAAACTAACACTTTCCCAAGTTCCAAACCAAATTTCAGTTTTTGTTACATGGTGACATCTTGGAAGTATTCTATCTGTTCTAATGTTAGCATGCTAACGTTAACACGCTAATGTTTTATGCTAGCATCTAAGCTAATTTTGTACACTCTAACCTAATATTCATAGATTTTGTTACTTGGCGGCATCTTAAAAGTATGCTAGCTGTTTCCCTGTTAGCACACTAAAGTTACAAGCTATCATTTTAGATAATTTTATGTTCTAAACAAAATATTCATTGATTTTTTTTAATTTGGTGCCATCTTAGAAGTATGCTAGCTGTTTCCCTCTTACCATGCTAATGTTAAAATGCTAACATTTTATACTAGAACTTTAGCTAATTTCGTACTTTTTGATCTATTATAAATGGATTCCGTTATTTGGCGCCATCTTAAAAGTATGCGAGCCCATCATCTGTTAGCATGCTAATGTTAGCATGCTAATATTTTATGCCAGCATTTTAGCAAATTTTGTACATTTTAAACCAAAATTCATGGCTTTTATTTATTTGTTGCCATCTTACAAACGGCAGAAAATGGATGGATGGATCTTAGAAATATGCTAGGCCTTAACCTGTTTGCATGCTAACGAATAAAACCAGCAAAAGTTTTACTGGCGTTATCATTATTACCGTCTATCGTTGTATTCCTAAATTGAATCGGCCTAGAAGCTGGAATGTCAAACAATAGTGAATCCAGATCTGATTCAGATTGCAGCAATGTAAACACAACATGTAAAATGCTATCGAACCTGTTCAGACGGTAATATCACTGTTAAATATCAATCGGTCTTGTCTGTCCTGAGTGCTATGGTTTGCAGGATGCGATGACGTTTGTCCTACCATGTAACCTGTGACAGGAGCTTCGGGCGGCGCCACTCGGAGCCCCTGGCTGAGGATGCCGACCCAGTTAGTGAGGCGAGATCCGTGCCACAGCAGCATCCTGAATCCCAGGGATAACAAGTGACTTTAGAAGTTTGACCAATATACTGTATGTCCATGGACACCCATAACAGTCACTAAGCTTTCTGTGATGGAGGCAGTTTGACCCTGGATAAGATTATTTATATTCCAATATTTCCAATGTGCTATGACCTGTTGTGTATTTGTGACGTGAAGTGGGCTGTCTCGCCGTCTCTGTCCACGGCAAAGATGTCCAGCACGCTCATGGTGTAGTCAGCGTGTGTGGAGGCGTGAGTGGACTGCAAGTACTTTTCAATCACCTGGACATGGAGACATAAAATCATCATTGCAGACAATTACTTTTATGTCTACAGTGTTTTTTATTAGTAATATATTTAAAAAAGTCAGACAAAATTAGCATTTCAATGTATAAATGAACAAGTATCGAATTATATAGGTTTGCGTCTGAAATCTCCGATGTACTGTACATATACTTTACTTGTTCGAAGTAACATCTAAATGTCTTCTCATAAGCAGACAGGATTCTTGTATTTTAGTATAGTAATTTACAAAAAGTTAACATAGTAGGCTTTTGGCTATAGGCTACTAGGAGCTCGCAGCTACACTATAGCAAAGCACACAAATAGCACAAAAGTTAGACATACGTAGTAAGTGTCCTTTATTGAACAATAATGCAGTCAAAAACAGGACATTTGTCCAAAAAAAACATATTAAACTAGATGAGGTAATTCCTGAAGGAATTGCATGTGAATGCTCCAATGCTGAAGTTGAACTGAAATGCTGTCAGAATGAAGTATGAATGTAATAATAGTTGGAATGTTGAAGAGTCTGAATATTTTGAAATTGGAACGGTTTGAATCAGATAAAAAATGTGGGAGTTGTGGAACTTTGAAAAATGTCCCATTCATTTCAATGGGAATTTCATGAAAATTTGGGAATTCCAGGAAATGAGGGATTTTTTAGAAAATGGTAAACAATTTGAATGTTCTGAACGGGTTGAAATGGTTGGTGTTGGAATTTTTTAAAACGGTCGAGAAATGTTGAAGGAGTAACATTTTTAATTCAGAAATGGTATTAAGGAATTCCTGGAATTTCGGGAAAACCGGGAATTTTTCCTGTTCAAAAAACAACTTCGTTTTTTGTCCTGATTAAGAGGAATTATTTGACGGTGGAACAGTTGAAGCGGGTTGAAAAATGTGGGAGGAATAGTCGACATTAAAAAGGGTTTGGAAAACTGGGAATTCCTGGAATTTTTTTTTAACTTGGAAATATGATCATTTCAATGTCTAAGATGAGTGGAATATGTTGAAGCTGCTGACTTGTCTTCATTAAAGAGGATCCCCTGGTGGCCTTCTAATGAACTGGACTTTCATATTATGAAGTCGGGACCGGGGGTGGACCACTCCTTATGCATCAGTCTGTGACGTCTCTGCGCCCCGACTTGTCTACATGCAAGAGGATCCCCTGCTGGCCCCACTATAGACTGGACTCTCCCATTATTAACCGCATCCACTTCACATCGATTACACCGGTCGCCCAAAGGGAGAGTCCCCACATCTGTGGTCCCTTCCAGGGTTTCACGTTGTTCCCATTGGGTTGAGTTTTTAGTTGCCCTGATGTGGGATTTATTGCTTGTGCAGCCCTTTGAGACATTTGTGATTAAAGGCTATATAAGTAAACTTTGATTGATTTATTGATTAATAAACTGCTATAAAATTGATTAGCTTGCAAGTTAATGTGATGTACAAAAATCCCTTTTTTTTAACCAATTTTTAGGAGATTTCCCATATTTTGAAATACAAATGTAAATGCTCCTCTTAGACATATGTAATAAAGGTTTTTTTGGAATCCCCTGATGTTGTTTGGGGCTAAATTAACCACAACATTAGCGCCCCATTAAACATGGTCCGATTCCTAAAATAAAATGTAAAAAAAAAACACCTAAAGCCTTGTAAAACAGACTTATGCTATTTATGTTTAACTAAATTTTACTGCAAATTAATATCTTCTCTAAATATCGGTTATCGGCCTCCTTGACCAATAATTGGTATCGGCCCTAAAAAAAACATATCGGTCGACCTCTAAGTCCACAATATAAAATAGTACAATTATTTATGATTCCTGCTGATATTGTATCAAATCACAATCGATATCGGCCAATGCTCAAGGCTCCAATACCATTAGCATGTCGGAAAATAAAAAGATCAATCAATCAATCAATGTTTATTTATATAGCCCTAAATCACAAGTGTCTCAAAGGGCTGCACAAGCCACAACGACATCCTCGGTACAGAGCCCACATACGGGCAAGGAAAAACTCACCCCAGTGGGACGTCAGTGAAAGACTATGAGAAACCTTGGAGAGGACCGCATATGTGGGTAACACCCCCCCCCCTCTAGGGGAGACCGAAAGCAATGGATGTTGAGTGGGTCTGACATAATATTGTGAAAGTCCAGTCCACAGTGGATCCAACACATCAGCGAGAGTCCAGTCCATAGTGGGGCCAGCAGGAAACCGTCCCGAGCGGAGACGGGTCAGCAGCACAGAGATGTCCCCAACCGATGCACAGGCTAGTGGTCCACCCGGGGTCCCGACTCTGGACAGCCAGCACTTCATCCATGGCCACCGGACCTATGCAACTCCCCCTCCCAAGGGACAGGGGAGAAGAGGAGAGAAGAAAAGAAACGGCAGATCAACTGGTCTAAAAAGGGGGTCTATTTAAAGGCTAGATTATACAAATGACTTTTAAGATGGGACTTAAATGCTTCTACTGAGGTAGCATCTCTAACTGTTACCGGGAGGGCATTCCAGAGTACTGGAGCCCGAATAGAAAACGCTCTATGTATTGGAAAACCTCTAGTTAAGACGGTGATGAGCCGAGGGGGAGGAAGAGAGGGTAGATCTACACTTTGCTATGAGTTATTTCTGGAATTCAATATTGTTTCTCACCTTCTTTATCAGAGTGCTGAGAATCGCAACTTTCGTGGATTATTTTTCAGTCTTAATCAAATAAAGCAGAGACTAAGTCAACAACGCAAGGGATTTTTTGTTTTAGGCGCTCGATCCCACGGAATGACACAGACTGGTTTTCTCTTGCGTGCAGTGTTTGGTGAGTGAACGAAAAATCCTACTGCGGCGTGTAAAAAAACAAGTTGCAACTGTATAAGTCTCTCTGGAAATGCATTTAAACATTGTCACATGGCAGGGACAGACCTTGTATTCTTGGCTGACGGGGTCCAGAGGGTTCAGCTGGCAGTTGAGGGAGCTGTAGTGTCGGTCCAGAGGATGCTCATCACCATTATCGCTGCTCAGGACCATTTTGACTGCGATCTGAATGTCCCTCAAGGCCTAAGCAGACATATTCAAGAGTGATGGTTACTTCAAAAATAGTTACAAACACTTTACTGACATACTATCTCAATTGTCACCTCCAAGAGCTCAATTTTTTTCTTCAGCTCGTCTTCTGTCCGAATAATGGGCGGAGTTTTCAGTCTACATCGCATGGAGAGAAGAAAGCATAAATACATCAAACTAAATATTTTATTTCTGTCAAGTTAATTTGTCGCATCTTCCTTACCCAAAGTCATGCGGGATGCGGGTATAGAACTGGTTGCAGGCTTCCACCAGCTCACGGGCGCGGTCTTTATGCTTTAAGCACGTCTCAATCCTCTTTAGCGCCGTGTAGCCCGCACTGATCTGCTCCAAAGTCAGCTTTCCTGCAAGCAAAAGCACAGTCCAAACATTTACATGCAACCATTAATGCCATTACAATAACACTTAAGTCAGTAATATAACCTTGTTAGCCTCTTAGCATTGAGAAGTTTGTTGTCACACACACAGACCCACAATAGTGCTTACTAACATGCTTTATGGTGTGAGACTTGAATTGGCTGTCATTATAATGAGTGATTGTTTTGGGCTGACCAAGGGGAGCCTTGCGAGTGTCGAACTTCATTTCCAGCACAACCTCCTCCATTGCTTTGAGGTCACAGATGAGCTCCAGCAGAGACTGGACCTTTATGTCCAGCTTGGAGGTTTTCTTCTCTGGCACTTCGGCGACTGGCAGGGTCTCCTTCTCATCCTGCAGTGAAGAAATTTACAACACTTTTATTCAGTGATGCTCAAGGTCGAGATAGCTTAGTTCTTTGTGCCAAAATGTACCTTAGAACTTGTGCTGTAATCCATGTAGACCATGTCATATTTT
The DNA here is from genome assembly GCF_033978785.1 of Entelurus aequoreus. NCBI lineage: Eukaryota > Metazoa > Chordata > Actinopteri > Syngnathiformes > Syngnathidae > Entelurus > Entelurus aequoreus. Next base: position 46,836,250 of record NC_084746.1, on the reverse strand, counting down.
CCAGCCACCTTCTCAAAGCTTGCTCTGTGTTCCCACTCGTTCTTGGTCTTGTCCAAAAACCTGAAGCCAAAAAGCATAAAGCAAAACAAAATAACCAAAAATATTAAAAAAAGAGTAACTCAACCAAGGTGGTGCGCTTACTTTCTCTTGAAGATATCTTTGGCCTTCTGCAGATCTCCATTGCACGGCGTCAGGCTGTTCTGACCCACTTTGCCCACTGGGAGACACCAAAGAGTCATTAAAAATGTCACACCGAGACACATAGGACATGAGCGGACGCACTGACCTCTGCCCCACCTCATCCACACGCTGAACGCCTTGGAGGCGTCGTCCTCCAACAGCTGGATCAGGTAATATTTGTTGTTGTTGTACTGAAGATTGGTCTGCAGAAACAAGACGGAAAAAAGAACGTTTGTTTGCATATTTGTCCAGCAGCTAATACCGCCGAGAAGCATGTTACCTGGTTCATCATTACGTCGTAAACGTCCTCTCCTTCACAGTAAACATGAGCCTGAGAAGACAGACAGACACACTGAAAAGTCTGCAAGCTGGGAAATCGGGCCATTTAATTGTTTTACTGAAAATAATTAAGTGAGTTTTAAGTGTAGAATTAGCAAATACATATATAGCCAAATGGCAATTATAATCAGAGCATGTTGACACTTAAAAGTTTACAGTGAGTCAACAAAAACAATATTGTAAAAATAAACTGTTCTGAAATGTATAATCTTTTAAATTGAATTTATTATAACATGCAATCAGATCAATGTGCACGACACTTTTTCAGCAAATTAATTTTGTTTTAAATCCCAAAAAATAATGCTCACTCGCCTCAATATTTACAGCGCAGTGTGGCGAGGGACGACTGTACTTTATTTGCTCAGTTCCCTGACATCTGACATTCAAACATAAACAAATGCCCTCTGAGAGCACAGTTTTATAAGATTCTCTTTGAATGAGAGTCACTTAAGTTGTGGTACCTTTCCAAGCTTCTTCTGGCACTCCAAGTCCACCGGAGCTTTTCCCTTCATGACCACTGTCTTCACAACTTCTGTTCAACATCAAAACAGCAATGTTAGTATAATATTGTACTATGAAACTCACAGTTCAGTTGTAACAGCAGCAAAGGAGATCAAACATGTCTTATGCACAGGTTTATGCTGGCAAAGCATGTTAACACGTGGTACAGGTGACTAAAGGTGTAAGAATCGAACGCACCTTCACTCTGTGTTTCTTCTTTCAGCCTTTTGTCAGATTTCCCTTCGCTCTTGCTCTGGCTTCGTTTCCTCTTGCCTGTCGCAGCCGGCCGCTCCTCGCTCTCCTCCTCTTCTTCTTTGACTTCAACTGGACCACCATTAGGAGCGCTCGTGTCACCTTTGTCATCAGAACCTCTTCCTGCAAGCCATATAAAAACTTTAATTACTTCAAAGTCCTTTAAGTATGAAAATGTTTTTGTGGCGCAAGCACACATACCTGTTTTCGCCGGCTGGGAGCGAATCTTCCTCTTGTACTTGCTGACAGGATTGATTTGGACCATCTTCTTCAGGTCCACCTCGTAAGCCGCCCCCGAGCCCAAAGTCAGAGAGACGGAGGTTTTCCCCGAGGTGACAGCCGAGTCCAGCAAGGCACTGTCAGATGTTGAGTATGGTTCCCATTGACCTTCATCTCCCTGCCACTGCCACACTGAACACATCAAATAACATGTCAACATTATGGTTCTTCGTGGAACAAAATCCCCACAAACAAAGTGAGCTATGTTCTCAAACTGTACATTTCTTGTGTTGCTGGAGAAGATAACATTTTTGGATCTTCAATGCACACCTGCCAGCAAGTTAGCAAAGCAGAAATGTGTAATTAAATGTGAGGATATTTTGTATACCTGTACAGCTCCACTAATGGACATTGGAGTGTTACTTTAGGTGTACAGCTCCACTAATGGACATTGGAGTGTTACTTTCAAAGGCAAAATTAAACTATTGCTAGAAACATAATTTTATATGGGACTTTATTGTATTATATGTATAGTACATGTTCCAAAAAGAAAAAAGCATAACACACCACCATAATTAGAGATATTACAAGTCAAAGTGATGAAGCTTAGTGTTACGCTCATGACTTGGTGTAACTAAACATTACCCTATAAGATGAAGGCTATTGCATTTTATTGATATTTGAAATGTATTCAATGTTTATAAATGAATATTTAAATATACTAAATGTAAAAAAGGGAATAAATATTCAAAATAAGATCATTAAATGAAATCTATTTTGGTTACGCCATCATGAGCGCAACACAAGGTTGTAAAAGTTTCAACTACAATTCTAAATAAGATGTCAAAAGCAAACTGAAATCAAAAACACACAGCTTAAAGATTGATCAATACATATTTAAATTTAGTAATACACAAATATGATGATTTAAGAAAATATAAAAGAAATATACCTGAACAGAACACTCATGATGGTTACACCAAAAAGTAACGCTATGAATCGTGTTTTTCCAAGTTTTTGGTTGCATTTTTATGCTATTTCTAAGCATCTCCTTTTCATTATCGTTGATTTTAAATGGTCAAACTAATGCATATTATATATGCATGCCCTAGTAAACAAAAAAAGTCACATTTATTTTGATTGTTACATTTTGAAGTACATTTGTGCAGGTGGGTGCGAATGTACCCATTACCAGAGCTGTACACATACATATATATCAACATCATGAAATACAACAATGATAAACACTTTTTTATTTTGTTTTAGTTGTTTTTTATCAAAAATGATGCATTATTCCCTGTAGTGTTGACTTCAATAACAACGTAAAGTAATATTGGTGTTTTGTGACATCAAACTGTATCTGATATCAAAGCCATTTAAACAAATTATGTATAATAATCCATCAATTTTCTACCGCTTGTCCCTTTTGGGGTCATGTAATAATACAAATGATGCATCACTGTTTAATTTGAGGACAAAGTCTCCTGAAATTGTTTGTGACACGACTGCAAATCGAGTTGATTTAATACATACATTATAAACGTCGCAATTGCAATAAAGTTAATAAAAAAGTCGTTTGTACAATTTTAACAAAATCATCACAATAGTCAGTTTAAATAAACGGAGCTAGTTTCGTTACTCTCATTTGCGGTCAACACACACTTAATTGTGACTTACACAGCATTTACGTTCTATCAGCCCGGTCGAGCTAACCTTTAATACCTTTGTGAGACTGGACTTCTTCGTTTTGTAGCAACGTTTTGCTTTTAGAACTTCTTGTCCGCCTCGTCATTGTTCATAAAATGAAAATATGCAGTGAAAACAAAAAACAGTATCTTGAGAGGGCGGGAAAACATACACTTCCTGGTTGCCCGGTGACGTCAGATAGAGATTGTCAATAAAAGACGGAATACACGACGTTTAGGAGGAAGTAAGAAAAGGCGTGGAATCCAAGTGCATGTCACTTTAACCATTCGATACATGGTTAAGTATGACCGTAATAAAAAAATACTTTATCATAAACTACCAACACAGTATTAAGTGGTTTGGCTCGAAAGAAAACTTGTAAGATTTCGGGTACTAGGAACAAAAGTTTCAAGAACAATAGTTCCGCCTCACGTCATGACCGGAAATATTTTGTTGAGGGACCCAGGAAATGTGTCCACCAAAGTGTGGAGGTGGCTGAAACTTTTACTTGGCATTACTACATTTTAAAAACACCTTTACCTTGCTTTGTAAGGGCGTAGTTATGGGGACACGACGCTACGTTTTCCGTGTCTTCTGTCAGCAGGCGAGCGTAGTGAAGATAGTGAGCAGGGTGAGTGCGGTTTGTTGATGTCATTGAATGCAGCATCATTAAACAGAGGTCACCCATTAATTGATGTCAGCTGTTATGTAGTATTCGTAGTTGAATTGTGTTTGGTTTAATTGGTTTGTTATCTAATTATTAACTTTAAACTTCTCATGTGTCCCATTTTAAATGTAATGCTAATGTAATTTATACTTAAACCCACAGAACATAACTGCTGCTGCAAACCCTCAGACCAATTTGGATGTCCTAGAAGGGCAACCACACAAACGACATCCAGGTGTCAGCCACCTCAAAACCCTGCGCCTGCCCGAGGAGGTCCTGACAGCCGCACGCTCAATCATTGACAGTAAGTTACCCCAGGGTTTCCCACACATTCATTTATTTGTGGCGGCCCGCCACCAAAGAATTACGTCCGCCACAAATTTAAAAAAAATAATTTTTTTTAATTTTTTTTGTCCTCTCCAGCTTCTCAGGCAAATCATATAGTTGATGTAGATGCCCATATCGGCTGTTCAGATTTACTTTACAAAAGAGAAGTGTAGGATACTTCTCTTGTTGCCTTATTTGTATTTGACTTTATTAAATGCATTTATATTAGAAACACAACATGTGTATATAACAAAGGGTGCAAAGTCTGCAGGCCGTAGGAAACACATGGTTAAGTGTAGGGAGTAAAACTGATGGCAGTCTAAAGTTCAAGATTTTTGGAGCTCTTTGTTCAGTGGATCAGATGTTTGATGAAGCTCTGTGTCTATCTACCACCACTACTGTTTTCTGTTTATTTGTTACTGACTGGCAGGACACCTCTGCCTCTGTTTCACTTTATGTTGCTGGTAAATAATATGGTTGTAGTAGGCTAAAGTTAAATTATTTAGTATGCACTAATTAAAGGGGCAGAGCTTTGAGACATTTTAGCTTTTATATTTTATAAGATATATTTTTTGTTAGAACCACAATTATTAAATATATTTCAGTGAATAACTTATTGTTCAAATCTGTATATAAATATGTACATAAAGTGTTGTAATAATATTGTAAAATGGATGGATGGACGTTTAAAACAAAACTGTTATTATTAATTAGTAAGTATACATTTTTTGAGCCTTTTTAGAGAAAATCAAATCATTCTAGTAAATTATGCAAATTACTCAATGTCATTGTGACCACGCCCATAGCCACGCCCCCACCGCCACAGGTATCTTGGCAGTTTATGGGAAACACTGTACCCTATATAATTATGTATTCGAGCAACAATTAAAAAATTCACGGTCCTATCTGACGGTGTCCGACGCACAGCAATGCCTAATTCAGTGACGTGCAGTGAGGTTTGAGGTTGGGGAGGCACAGACCCACTAGTCAGATTTACAAACATACAGTATGATGCTCAATCACTGACCCACTAGTCAGATTTACAAACATACAGTATGATGCTCAATCACTGACCCACTAGTCAGATTTACAAACATACAGTATGATGTAAAAGAAAGTGCATCTCTACCCTCCTTCAAAACCGCACTAAAAGAACACCTCCAGGCAACTACAACCCTAGACTGACACCCTCCCCCCTCCACATTCCACGTCCCCGGATTGTAAATGATCAAATGTAAATAATCAAATGTATGTACTTGTTCTTATGCTTTCTGAACTCACTATGTTCACTGCTCGCTGTACATATCCTACCAAGTCAGACCTACACTGTTTCAATGTCCATTTCTCAGATGGTACAATTGTTGACTGAAGTGCTGATATCAACCAAACCTAACCCCCCCCCCCCCACACACCCCTCCACATCCCACCCCCCGGATTGTAAATAATTCAATGTATATACTCTGATGATTAACTTGTGTGATGACTGTATTATGCTGATAGTATATATTTGTACCATGAATTGATTTACGTGGACCCCGACTTAAACAAGTTGAAAAACATATTCGGGTGTTACCATTTAGTGGTCAGTTGTACGGAATATGTACTGTACTGTGTAATCTACAAATACAAGTTTCGATCAATCAAAAATGCTAAGTCACTGACCCCCTAGTCAGATTTACAAACATGACAGTATGATGCAATGGCAACGGCTCAAAAACACAGAGTATGATGCTAGAATAAAACATTTCAACACACTTAGCACACAATTAACACAGCGCTGCAGAGCAGACACTAGACCAAGGGTCCCCAAACTTTTTGACTCGGGGGGTCGCATTGGGTTAAAACAATTTGGCCGAAGACATGCACCTGGGGATAGGTTGATTGGCAACACTAAATGGTCCCTAGTGTTCGAATGTGAGTGTGAATGTTGTCTGTCTATCTGTGTTGACCCTGCGATGAGGTGGCGACTTGTCCAGGGTGTACCCCGCCTTCCGCCCGAATGCAGCTGAGATAGGCTCCAGCACCCCCCGCAACCCTAAAAGGGACAAGCGGTAGAAAATGGATATATACAGTGGGGCAAAAAAGTATTTAGTCAGCCACCCATTGATTGTCAATGGGTGGCTGACTAAATACTTTTTTGCCCCACTGTATATATATATATATATATATTCATTTATTCCGGCAGACAGACATATATAGCAACACTTTGTAATTTGACAGACATGCAACGGCACCCACCGAAAAGGGATACAGGGAAAAAAGCAAGAATGCTTATCCAGGTCCCACCCCTAATTTACAATCAATTTATATGCTGGTTATATATGTTGGTTATATAGTCCAAGTTTCAACAGAAGATTTGATGGATACATGACAATTTCAGAACAAGTATAACATATGATAATGACAATTTTTTTTTTTGTTTTTTTTTTGTTGGTTTCATAGTCCACATGATGTCCAATTCATGTTTCTTCTTGTGTTATTTTGTGCAGATTCATGAACCAATTTTTCCATGTGGTCATTTATGTCCACGTGATGGCTGAGTTTAAGTCTAATTATAATCCATTTCGAGTTTTGATGTTCGAGTGTCCAGATAATCCCGCACAGACCGAAAGTGTCCCCTGTAGAATGCACTGTAAATTCCTATGAGAGAAAGTGAATCTTCTGTGGAGGAACAAGGTGCGCTTGTTTTAACTCTCTGTGAGAAAGAGAGACAAAAAAGAGTGAGAAAAGCCTGTGGTGTAATGCCCGCAGCTAAAAGCAACTGCGTGAGAACGTATATTCGAATACTTACGAAATAGTCACTTTCTACATCGCACAGAGACAAACCCACGATATATAGAGTATATTCGATATATCGGCCAGCCATAGTTCAAAATCATTATTTGTCCTATGTAGTTTTTGATGGCTCTCATGAAGGCTGTCATAATTGGTAGTGTTGTTGTAATTGAAGGGAAAAGCAAAAGTTGTGATGCATCTGTGAAATGAATGCGCTTAAAATTAGCAAAATACGTAAATATTACATGCTTTTATGAATGTGCCTGTTACTACTTTACATATATACTTACAACATGCATATAGAACATTTATGAAGGTTTTTGGAGGGTTTTTTATAGCGCTTTATAGGCGGAATGGAGTGACTCCCATTGGCTCCATTGTTAGCTGACTTTTGCTAACGTTTATTTACGAGTTAGAATGTATAAAAAAAGATATAAAGTATGTGTGCTTGTCTCACATAAGGATTGTGAATGATAGGCAAAAATCGCCAATAATGTAGTTCCCCTTTAAATGAATAATGAATAATCTGCTGTGGTGTATGTCCAATTTAAAGAAACAGCCACGGTGAGATGATTCACCAGTTAATAGGGGTGTTCCCCAGGCCTCTGTTTTAAGCTTCTTCTTTTTTTCTTTGGAAGTGCATTTATCTTTATACACAATTTAGTACCGCAATTTTATGGAATATTAGCATTTTATTATTTTTGTTGACCTACAGGGGCTCAGGTGACTCAACTTCCCGACCGCACTCTCAAGCTGACAAACTTCCTGTGGAGCCGGAAGCGAGCTGTGGAGGACTCCACCCTGAGACAGAAAGCGCTCGGTCTTGAGAATAAGCTGTGGAAAAAAGCAGCGGAGAAAGCAGGAAGTGTGTGACAAGAGAATATGTTTAATATTTTGGAAGTTTTCTGTACATATGCTGGAGTCTGTCTTCTTTACGTTGCAGATGTGGACAAGCACGTACTGGGGGAACGCATCCAGAGGGAGGTTTTTTCTGAGCTCAGACGAACAGTTTATCACTGGACTCCTTTGAAGTACTTATGTTTATTACTTTTGTATTCAGATGTAGATGCCAAACATAGATATACAGTATCCATTATAAACGCTAACTAGGGGTGTTCCGGATATCGGGGTGGCTGGACTCAGATGGTAGAGTGGCCTTCCAGAAACTTGAGGGTTCCTGGTACGAATCCAGGCTCCACCATCATAGTAACTGTTTTCGTGTCCTTGGGCAAGACACTTTACCCACCTTACTCCCTTTGCCACTCATACTGGTGTATGAATGTGAATTAATGTTTGGTAGAAGCCGTAGGCGCAAGTTGGCTGACACTTTCACTATGTAAAGCGCTTTGAGTCACTAGAGAAAAAGCGCTATATAAATATAATTCACTTCACTTCACTTTTCTGTCAGTCTCTGTGCAGTTGTAGTTACAGATGTAGCTTAGCACCATCAGATATAAATGTGAAGTGAATAAATGATGGGTATTAAGTGTGACACTCTTTGAGTCACTAGAAAAAGTGCTGTGTAAATCTAGCCTATTATTATTATTATCATTATTATTATATTGGTCCAATATCAGCAAATAAAATAAGTATCATATTATATCATCTCGCATCAAAAATCTACAATACAAGCAGTCCTGCAGCACGTGTACATGTGCAAAGCTGGACAGCCAGTAAGCCTCTAAATGTCCTTTACTAAGCACACAAGGTTGGCCTTTTTTATTTTAGATAAATCATTTACAAAAGTTGAACATACTGTAGTAGGCTATACACTATACGGAGCTAGCAGCTACACAACACCTAAACTCACAATAGCACACAACGTAACAATTGTCCTTAATTGAACAATATTGCAGTCTTAAAACCGCACATTTGTCAATATGAACGTATTACTCACATAGACAAAATCTCCACGGCAGAAGCATATTAGAAAGTACCGAATAACAAACATGACTGCATCATTCAACATTAACGTATTGAATTATTGCAGCCCCTAGGTGTTGCCAAAAATAATTACTATTCCACTTCAAGTTAAAGACAACACAAGTACATTTTTAGACAGTTAATAATAATTAGGTTAGTGTTTTTTTAATACTTACCATTTTCTCTGATTAATTTCGGTTGATCAAGCCTTTTCTAACATTCCACACTACAAAATAATAAAGTCTGTAAGATTACTGCCAATATCATATTGGATCAATGTCAGTATCGAACAATACTCAAGGCTCCGATATCTGTATCGTATTGTAAGTAAAAAAAGTTGTATCAGAAGTCAGGACACCCCTAATGTTAACTGTCTTTTTATACGGCATAACTTATTTTTCGGATAATTATCTGCTCAAATGGTATTAAAAAAAATAAAAATAATAATGAACATGTGTCGAATGCTGGCCAATATTGACAAAGTGGTCTTTCTAGGTATAATGAGGAGCTAGGCGTGGTTTATATGGCGTCCCGCATGGCTGGAGGATACGCTGCTGTCAGGAGGGCTCTTAATGAGGTGGCCACAAAGTGACATGAATAAAGACCAGACGAGAAACAATATAGCTAGTTATTGTTCATGTTCCTCTCCGTTTCAGATTAAGAAGCGGGATCCTACTTTTGCCCCTCAGTCTCTCCTGGATTTTGGGTCTGGCTTGGGAACTGTGGCCTGGTAAGTGTGCTGTGAACTGAATTAAAGGGTATTGCACAAATACTGTATAGTTACTGGATGCAGTACAGAAGTGGACTTCTTTTAAATAAAATCACTATGATTTTCTTTTACGGTCCATTGTAGGGATGTTTTAACTCTTGTTCTTAGTTGGATTCACTTCAGGTGCAAAGGAAATTTGCTTCACTTCTGCAGTGTGAATACAAAGCAGTCCAAGTTTACTTTGTTTTGCATTTCTATTGTATGAACTGCGCCTCAGGCAATATGAATTAAAAGTAAATTTGGATCCCCAAATATAATTATTTTTTTTCACAGGGCGTCCCACTCTTACTGGGCTGACACTTTGAAGGAGATTGTGTGTGTAGACAGCTCAGGACCCATGAACATTTTGGCAGAGCGACTTCTTAAAGGTGCACACACACTCTCACTCAGCCTATTACACTGGAACATCAATTAACGAACCGCTCATTATACTAACTTTTTGATTTTTGAAACCACAGGTCGATTAGACATATTTGTTAAATGAATCTTGTGTCTGTGTACGAACGTTTCACCCCCCATTGTGTGCTTACAGCGCAGCCATTTTGTGCCGTGCAGCCTATCCATTTTAGGTGGGATTATCAGTCTCCGTCAACAGACAGACAGCACAGCAGTGCTGTCGTTATCTACTGATAATTGCTACTTTCTGTGTTTTTTTAAGCATTTTTAAAGCATTTGTGTAGTTTTGCTAGCTCCATATGAGTCCAAAGAAAGCAAAGGTCAAGCAATGTGTGGTTTGAAACACTCAGGAGGTAACCACGGTGTTGTTGACACTGCCTCCTCTTTTACCCCAACAATGTTAAGTGGATTTTATTTTTTCCTGTAGCAACCTCGCTGTTAACGTTATGGAGTTTTGTGATTTCAAACTGAGTACATCACAGAGCTAGTGACAATGTGTGTGGCGGCTAAAAAGGAGGAGGACAGTTCAGCTGGTTATTGTTTTGACTTTATTAGATAGAAAGTTGATCCATTACCCCCTTGATATGTTTGTTTGATATACAGTACTGTATAGTGCTTTGTACTGTGTTCAATTTTTTCAGACTTCTACTAAAATATGGACTTCTGTCGTGGCTGGAACCCATTATTAATGTTTACATTTCTCTTATGGAGATATTTGCTTTTCTATTAACAAACCTTGTTCAAGAACCAAGCAACTCCATAACTCAAGGTTCCAGTGTACTTATTTTAATATCAGACCTGCTGTTGTTAGTGCTTTGTAAAAAAGACTAACTTGTTGTTCTTTTGCTGCGGTTGGGAAGGTGATGATGAACACGCTCCCTCTCACATTAAGCACGTCTACTTTAGGCAGTTCCTCCCCGTTTCCCCCAAGGTGAGACCATGTCCAATAATAATAACACACGCTGCATGTGGTTTATTTGACATTTTCTTGCAGACAATATTGATTGATTAGGATTCCACCATGTGTCGTCCTCTCAGGTGCAGTTTGACCTGGTGACGTCCGCCTACACCTTGTCGGAGATTCCCAACATTAAGGAGCGAGAAGAGGCGGTGTTCACTCTGTGGAGAAAGACCTCCTCCTATCTGGTCAGTCAAATGTTGCAACTCTGTACTAATAAGCCAGAGTGAATGTGATATCTACTTTCACGACATGTCACCTTGTTGTTATGAAGTGCTTGAAAAATGTTTCCACAGTTGTTGGTGGAAAACGGTACCAAAGAAGGGCATCAGATCCTCATGGAGGCCAGAGATGCTTTATTACAGGTAATGTACATTAAAAGAAAAAAAATCAGCTTGATGAGTTAGTTAAGTCTTCATTTCTAATTTTTAGAAGAAAGAAAAGACCCTCTACGACACCAGACCAGCATCAGTGTTTGCACCGGTATTTATTTCTAAGTATTAAGATGTCTTTTTTTTTTAATCAAGCACGATCGAGATGTCTCACTCTTTCAATGTATTTTTCTATTCAAGTGTTCCCATGAAAAGACATGTCCCAAACTAGCGCTCATGCCTGCAGTACCCTGCAACTTCCACCAGATGTACATGCCGCTCTACGGGGTAAGACTGAATTGGCTTGAGCTGATAATAAATAAACTAATTAATCGAAAGATGAATAAAAATAACATATATTTTGCCGGCATCGCTAAAGGGGAACTGCACTGTCTTTTTCCAATCTTTCACAATCCCTATATAAGACATGCATACATGATTTTCTTTTTTTCCATCCATCCATTTTCTACCGCTTGTCCCGTTTGGGGTCACGGGGGGTGCTGGAGCCTATCTCCGCTGCATTCGGGCGGAAGGTGGGGTACCCCCTGGACAAGTCGCCAGCTCATCACAGGGCCAACACAGATAGACAGACAACATTCACACTCACATTCACACACTAGGGCCAATTTAGTGTTGCCAATCAACCTATCCCCAGGTGCATGTCTTTGGAGGTGGGAGGAAGCCGGAGTACCCGGAGGGAACCCACGCAGTCACGGGGAGAACATGCAAACTCCACACAGAAAGATCCTGAGCACAGGATCGAACCCAGGACCTTCGTATTGTTCCACCGTGCTGCCCTGATTTTCTTTTTTTATGCATTGTAATTCGTAATATTCGACAAGTACCAGGTGGCTAACAATAAGGCTCATGGGAGTCCTCTATTGCGCGCATAAAACCCTCCAAAAACCGCTAACTACAATACATATACACATAGGTGTATATGTATATTCACAAATACATGTACACCTATATGTATATACATACAGTAGTATTGGCCACCAGATTAGATCAAACCAATCAGAGCACGCTGTTCAGTATCATGGCCATTGATTTGCTCAGCCGCAGGTAGCATTACTAAATTGGATTAAAAGTGAAACTGTGTCTAGAGGGTTCTCATAAAGTTAAAAAACACATTTAGAAAGTCATAAACATTTTTTTATGCCCTAACAATGAAAATATTTTATTTACAATTCTTATTACTTTGTGGAAATTCATTAATCGCTGTATATTGCTAATTTACAGCAATATACAGCTTTATTATGATAAGATTAGTGCTTTGGTCTCAATGTAATGCTGACAATATAGTGTCCAGCAAAATGTATTCTTAGCCCAGGCCTAAGAACACAACCCTTAAAATTGAACCAAACATTGTGTTCACATATCAAGATTTTTATTTCAGCACAACAGTCAGATTGAGAAGTTCAGCTACCTGATTCTGTCACGGGAGCCCCCTCCTGAGGCGAAGAGCAACGGGGCGGTGGAGTGGTCCAGGCTAATTGCGTCCCCGCAGGCCAGGACAAGACATGTGCATTGCCGCCTGTGCTGCCCCGACGGTCAGCTGAAGCACGTAGTAGTGACCGCACAAAAACACAGCAGGTGTGAGCTCCCAGCTGGCTTTTGATTTATTTCAACATGATAAACATTTTTTTAATAAGCCAAAACGAAAGCTTTTGCTGATATGGTTGACGTTTCTTGTTTAGGTACGTGTACCGCTGCGCCCGCAACAGTGAGTGGGGCGACCAGCTTCCTCTTATCCCGGATGTAGATGACAATGACATGATCCAAAATGACAGCGAGTGATGACGCAGGACGCCTCACCACTATTCACGTAGGAACCAATAAATGTCCATTTTTCTAACTAGGATGCAGTTATTGTTGTTGAAGACACTTTCTCCATTTGTTAACATAATTGTTTCTGTGATACAAAATCTTTATTTTTAACTTGCTACAATCTCTTTGAGGGCCGAGGACAGGTCTGGGTACTTATACTGAAACCCGGCCTCTAGAGTCCTCTTGGGAAGCACTTTCTGGCCCTGAGTGAGAACCACGGCTCTCTCCGTGCCCATTAGAGCGTTCATGACAACACCCGGCACAGGAAAGATGGTGGGCCGCCTCATGATCCGCCCTAGTTCTTTAGTGAATTCATAGTTGGTGTTGAGGGCGGGGGCTACTCCGTTAAAGACCTGCGGTGAGGATAGGGGCGTGCCAATGGGAGGCTCCAGGGCGTGAGCGATGAGTCCCGCCAGGTCTGAAACGTGAATCCAAGGAAAGGGCTGTTGCCCGGAGCCAAGGGTACCGCCGAGGCCGAGCCAGAAGGGCAGGAGCATCTGCTTCATAGCGCCGCCATCACGACCCAACACTGCCCCTGTGGAAGAAGGAAGGAACAGTGATGTTCAAACAAACTCCCCTCTCAGCAGATGCAAACAATTGATCAAACGTAGTACTGTAGTGTACACACCAGGTCTGATTACCACTTGCTTGGTGCTTTCTGTCACACTTTTTGGCAAAAGTGCAGAAGCTTCCCACTCTTGCACGAGTTTGGAGAGCAGGTCAAAGGGCGTCCAATCACTGTCTTCTGTATACTCAGCTGTCAAACTGGGCTGGTAGCACGCTGAGGGTCCACATATTAAACAAAGGAATGATACCTAATATTTACCATTAAGAGGCAATACATGACATGTATACAACTTTGATGGATGCTGACCTACACCAGACACCAGGACCCACGACTGAGGAGGACTTGGCGACGCTGCTATCGCTTGAGCCAGAGCTTTTGTCGTGTCAATACGACTGGAAAACAAGTCCTCCTTGTAGCTTTCGCCCCACCTAAAGTACAAAACAAAAGTGAAAAGGATTGCATTTAAGATGCCCCAGTTTGGGTTGGTTACATGTGTGACGCTCACAATCGCAGAGGGTTCATGAGGTTCTCTCCTGCCAAGTTGACAGCGCCCTCACATGGTGGGAGGCCGCCTGACTTCAACTCACTCTGCAGATCCAAGGACAGATGAACAAGGTTACTCGATTCTCTACTGTTAACTAAATATACATCCTTCATAGGTTGTAATCGCTATACCCAGGTTATTCTCCCAGGACCTTGCTGGCGAGAGATGACGGTGACCTCGTGACCTTTATCTCTGAGAAGGCGAATCAACTCACGACCCACAAAGCCAGTTCCACCTCCTACAAGAACGTTGCATAAATGATTGATAGAAAAATATTTATTTGCATAATTGATCTTTTTTTTTTACTACTTTTCGAACATGTTGAATAGAGAAACTGGAAATTGTGATGTATCATGTATGCAACTCAACTCCATCCATCCATTTTCTACCGCTTGTCCCTTTTGGGGTCAATAACTTTAAATGCTAACAGAATGCCACAAACTGCGCATGCGTAAAACATACTTACAAAACCAGTTATCCACTTACGCAAGGGGGAACTAATTTCACATTATAAATGTTTCAGTGCATATGTATTGGTATCGTTTTATTGTTATTATCAGTAAAGCTTTTTTTTTTTTTAAAGTACTAGTGAAAGTACGGCACGCTGCTTTAACAGCAGAGACCATTATGTCATATTCATAATGACCTTTCCTTCACTAAGTAAAGGATATAATCTCGCCAAGATCGAATAGTACGTACCTATTACGACTCTCATTGTAACCAAATGTAGTCCTGGGTATTAAAACAAACAGACGTCGCTTGGGGTCGACGTTCATTTAGTGAAGGCAGCAGAGGTCTGGACTGGAGGACTGCTTTCCCTCAAAATGCTTTTTTGACCCACCGACTTGCCGTATGCCGGACGTTACGTCATTTTGTAGTAAAAAACAAATTGCCCTTGCAATCTCTATTATATATACTATTGGCCATGTTTTATATTCATAAATGTAAGTTTCTCAATACCCGACCTGTTTTTTGTGGCTTTAAAAAAGGATTAGAACTTTACTTCAAAACACTTTCTACCGCTAACAACCAAAAAGCTGTGAAAACTACGATGCTATGCTCCAAATTTGGACTATTTACGGAACTTGTGGCTTTACACATTGCTACGTGTATATATTCTGCATTTTACTTTAGTTGCTGTTATTGTTCATATACTTGTTTGTAAATGTCAAACATTATAAATAAAGGTTTATTAAAAAAAAAAAAATGCCTTACGCAATATAGTTTGCGCATGCGCTTACAGTGGTCCTGCGGCTCCTTTACCTGAGTGAACTATTTTGGTGAAGTACGCATAATCTACAATAATGTAATAACAATCTAACAATTTGCGCAATTTAAGATGTTTAACGGTGTCACAAGAGAAATCAACAGTGTCAAGCTACTTTAAACGGGGTCCGACCGACCCATTTTGTCCTTCGTGGTAAGTTTGTGTGCCTGTAAAAACTTTACTGTACTTTCATAATTTTCGAAAAACAATATTACTGTTTGCCACGTTTAATCGGCGGGGAAGTATAATCTATGCTGTTTGCGATCTTCTGCTAAGCATCTTGTAATTCATGTTTTGACTATTTTACAGTGACACAAAAAAAATCTAGTTCAGTTGTTGATTTTTTTTCACCTGTGCAAGCAGTAAATATTTAAGGACAAACTGTAATACAAAAAGTAATGACTTTTTTTTTTTCTTCTAGTGTGCAGGGAACTTGCATTTAAGACTTGCAAAATATTGTTCTCATGTCTGCTCACATTTTTACGACTAACCTTTGTCCTATTAACAGCAGTGTTTGTGCAGCGTCTGTTGACCCCATCCACCCCAGGCAACGCACCTTTTCTTCTGGTAATGTGACATTTTTGTTGAGCTCAATTCACCAAAACACATCAGTGACTCATGACCTGAATGCAGATTTTTTTAATTGCATTGTTTGCTGCTAAACAAACTTTAAACTTTTTGGTTTTCTAATTGGTTACTGCAGGGGTGTCAAACTCATTTTAGATCGGGGGCCGCATGGAGAAAAATCTACCCCAAAGTTGAGTTGAGTTTGAGTTTATTGCGAACATGCAAGCATACAACATGATGCATCACCATTTCCAATTTCTCTATTCAACATGTTCGAAAAGGAGTAGGAAGAAGCAGAGCTGATTTAATCCTACCCCTTTTCCTTTACATAGCAGTTGCTAAAACTTTTGTTCACTTCCTGTTCCCAATCTGTTCACAATATACTCTATAAGTAATAACAATAAAAAGAAATACATAAATAATAATTGGTGATGTAAGTTATATTTCATATGGTGAGATGAGTAAGATTATCTTGAAAATGGATGGATGGATGAGATAAATTCAGAATGTTTATTATGGTTCTTTGTACTTTGTAAACATTTTAAGTTTGAAGAGTTTCTTGAAGTGGATCATATTAGTACATTGTTTGATTTTTTTGCTTAATCCATAAATTCCATAATTTAATTCCACATACTGATGATATACTGAAGGTCTTAAGTGTTGTCCGTGCGTACAAATGTTTTAAATTACATTTTTCTCTAAGATTACCTGTATATTTCTGCTCTTTTGTTGAGAAGAATTGTTGTTTATTATTGGGTAGCAGATTATAGTTTGCTTTGTGTATAATTTTAGCTGTTTGCAAATTCACTATGTTGTGGAATATCAGTATTTTTGATTTAATAAATAAAGGGTTTGTATGTTCTCCATATCCAACATTATGTATTATTCTAACTGATCTTTTTTGTTACACCGTTAATGAATGAAGTGTACTTTTGTGGGCCGGACTGTTAAAATCACGGCATGATAACTTAAAAATAAAGACAACTTAAGATTGTTTTCTTTGTTTAAAAATAGAACAAGCAGATTCTGAAATTGTACAATTCATAATGTTGTGGGTTTAGTTTTTTTTACAATTACCTGTTGCGGTTAATAGTATATATACTTTATTTGTCGTTATTTATATTTTCTGAATACATTTGTTGTTGTTAATTTTCAATCTATCAAGATAAAAAATTATATCAAAATCCAATTACTGTATGTTATGTATGTAGTTTGATCATTTTCCTCTATGATGTACTAACGTGGTTTATTTTGTACATCCATCCATCCATCCATTTTCTACCGCTTGGAGCCTATCTCAGCTGCACATAATCTACAAAAATAAAGACAATTTAAGATTGTTTTCTTTGTTTAAAAATAGAACAAGCACATTCTGAAAATGTACAAATCATAATGTTGTTGGGTATTTTTACACTTACATGTTGCGGTTAATAGTATTCTATCTTTATTTGTCGTTATTTATATTTTCTGTGGCAGCACGGTGGTGCAGGGGTTAGTGCATGTACCTCACAATAAGAAGGTCCTGAGGCTCGGGATCTTTTTGTGTGGAGTTTGCATGTTCTCCCCGTGACTGCGTGGGTTCTCTCCGGGAACTCCGGCTTCCTCCCACCTCCAAAGACATGCACCTGGGGATAGGTTGATTGGCAGAACTAAAATTGGCCTTAGTGTGTGAATGTGAGTGTGAATGTTGTCTGTCTGTCTGTGTTGGCCCGGTAATGAGGTGGCCACCTGTCCAGGGTGTACCCCCGCCTTCTGCCAGAATGTAGCTGAGATAGGCTCCAGCACTCCCCGCGACCCCAAAAGGGATAAGCGGTAGAAAATGGATGGATGCATGGATGGAAATAAAACAAGCACATTCTGAAAATGTACAAATCATAGTGTTGTTGGTTTTTTTTTTACACTTACCTGTTGCGGTTAATAGTATATATACTTTGTCGTTATTTATACTTTCTAAATAAATTATGTGATAATGTTCATCAGTCAACTCATTGGTGTTCATTTTAAATCTATCAAGATAAAACAATTATATCAAAATCAAATTACAGTATGTTATTTATGTAGTTTGATCATTTTCCTCGACTGGTGCACTAACATCATGTGGTTTGTTTTGTACATATGTAGCATCATCTACAAAGATACAATGAATTGCTATTGCGACATCCAGTGGACACATTTAGAACAGATTTTTATTTCATTCAAAAATTTCAGGTTCATTTTTATACTTGGCAAACTCATCCCGCGGGCCGAATAAAACCTGTTCGCGGGCCTGATCCGGCCCTCGGGCCGTACGTTTGACACCCCTGGGTTACTGTGTCTGGCTCGCAATAGTGCAGCTCTCTTTGTGCCAAACTTGGCACACTTTAAACTAGATATTGTGACATTTACCTGTATCCCTCTTAGTTGTTATGCTTTCTGCTATAGCTCAGCGGGACGCCATGGTTCCTCAAGTCCGGCTCAGGCTGCTTCCCAGCGCCAGGTGTTTGTTCGACGAGCCTGTCCAGGTGATGGTGGACAGCCTGAGGCCCAGGCAGGTGGTCACCATGCGGGCCAAGGCGACGGACGAGAGAGGCGTGATCTTTCGATCCTCCGCCATCTACCGGGCGAATGGGAGCGGCCACATTGACTTGAAGAGGGACCCGGCGCTGAGCGGGAGTTATGTAGGCGTGGAGCCCATGGGCCTGCTGTGGTCCATGAAGGCGGACATGCCACATAAGTACTTCCATTGGAACCTGGCGCTCAATCCTCACGTGGTCAAGTTCTCCGTGCACGACGGCGTTCCTGAGGAAGACGAGGAAGGCGGGGCTCTAGCGGAGGCCACCAATGAGCGGTGTCTGATTGCGGACGGGGTCAGCCGGGTTGTCATCAGAGAAGAGACATTTAGTGGTGTTTTGTTCACGCCTGCAGGTTAGTAGTCCCTGTCTTCATCTGATTACACTTTGGATTATAACTTTGTGGAAGTCGCTTCCTAGCAACTCCACTGTAGACACGGCACAAGAGCCAGGCGTGCAGGTTTAACAAAGTTTTAATGTTTTTACACAGATTTTTCAAAGTCTTTTCCTGGCATTTCGTGACGTTGCCGTCACTCCCAATCCTCTCTTTCCCTCTGCTCCCGGCTGCTTACTGTTAAAGACAACAGATGATTAGATTACCACGTACCACCTGTGAAATCTAATCACCTGCCAGCTGTGTCTCGCCGTCCCGCACATGCCCCGCCCCTAGCTGATGGTGCTCCGCCCTCGACACCATTGCCAAAGGCGGTGACCTTTGCTCCTGCAGGCGCGCTGACGCACTTCCCTCCACAAACTTATATCGTCATTGCATTTAAAAAGTAAATTTGTTTTCAGTACTCCCCGTCCAAGAACAGACATACAGTATACAGGCAGGGCCGGCCCGTGGCATAGGCCGTATAGGCAAATGCTAAGGGCGCCGTCCATCAGGGGGCGCCACGCCAGTGCCACAAATGTTGGAGAAAAAAAAAAAAAAAAAGTTGGTGCTATTATTTCTAAATACAAAAAATAATCCCACGTTAATTAAAATGCAAAGTAAAGCTTATTTAATATAAATATTATTTGTTACAACATTCCGTGTGTCAAAGTGCTTTGAGTTCCTTAAAAAAGGTAGAAAAGCGCTATACAAGTACGACCCATTTACCATTTGTTCTTTGAACAAGGTGATGTTCATGCACAGTTCATTTTGTGCACCAGTAAAAAAAAACATGGTAACACTTTAGTATGGGGAACATATTCACCATTAATTAGTTGCTTATTAACATGCAAATTAGTAACATATTGGCTCTTAACTAGTCATTATTAAGTACTTATTAATGCCTTATTCGGCAAGGCCTTATTATAACCCTAACCCTCTAACCCAGGGGTCACCAACCTTTTTGAAACCAAGGGCTACTTCTTGGGTACTGATTAATGCGAAGGGCTACCAGTTTGATACACACTTAAATAAATTGCCAGAAATAGCCAATTTGCTCAACTTACCTTTAACTCTGTTATTATTAATAATTGATGATATTTATCTTTGTGGAAACACTGATCATCTTAATGATTTCTCACAATAAATATATATAGAAACAGATAAATATCAATATGCAACACTTTATTTTTATATTTTCTCTAAGTGCACATTTTTCAAATTGAACATTTTCAAATGATCACTTCTAAGACAGTCTTGTGAAATCACAATATCCCATTTTAACTAACTAGCCACTAACATTGTTTAACAAATCATGAATTACTTTGCACCATGTTTGTACAAATAATAACTCATGTAAAATACAAAAGTAAACTCTCAAATTTTTAAATCATGTCACACTTTGAACTGGACACCAAATCTGTTATCTGTTTCTTTGTCAGTTAGTGGGAAGCCTGGCATTGCATGCTGTTAACTAGTGTGTTGTACTCTGGTGTGTAACTTGACACTGCAACTCTGAGTGAGTCTTGCAGATGTGCATCAGTGAGGCGTGTTCTGTGTTTGTTCTTGATGAAGTTCATGTCAGAAAAGGCTGATTCACAAAGATAAGATTTTTCCTCATTGTTTGCGGAACCTTCTTAATCTTTTGGACATATTTTCACAGCAATCTGGCCTTAAGCTTAATTATGATAAATGTAAAATGTTAAGGATCGGAAATCTAAAGGGAACGTCCTTTCGAATGGAATGCAAAGTGTTTTGTTTATAAATTATATGCAATCTGTTGTGTTCCCTAATTTTTTTCTGTGTACATGAATGAAGGTGTGTGTTGCTGAGTCCGACTTGGACATTATCTGGACTGGGCCTGGTTTAAAAATCCCTTTAAAAAAAATCTAATTTCATTGACAACCTGGTCTGTTGAAGATAAGGCCCTTTTTTAAAAAAATAAAATAAAATAAGATAAATAAATAAAAAACATTTTCTTGGATAAAAAAGTAAAACAATATAAAAATAATTACATAAAAAATAGTAATTAATGAAAATGTTAGTGGACCAGCAGCCTATACAATCATGTGTGCTTCAGGGACTGTGTCCCTTGCAGATGTGTTGTCTATGTTGTGGGAACCAGAATATTGGTAGCAGAAAGAAATAACCCTTTTTGTGTGGATGAGTGTGCATGGGGGAGGTTGTTTGGGTTGATGCACTGATTGAAAGTGTATCTTGGGTTTTTGTATGTAGATTTAATTTAAAAAAAAAAAAAAAAAATTTTTTTTTTTTTTTTTTTTTAATTTTTATTTTTATTTTTTTTTTTAGAACAGGCCCGCGGGCGACTCATCTGGTCCTTACGGGCGACCTGGCGCCCGCGGGCACCGCGTTGGTGACCCCTGCTCTAACCCAAACCCTAACCCTCACCAAATAACTCTAAATTAAGTCTTTGTTACTTAGAATATGTTCCCCATACCAAAGTGTTACCAAAAACATATAACTTTGTCTTGAAATTGAAAAAAAACAAAATTTTATTTTTCACTAAAGAAGGGTTCGGTGAATGCGCATATGAAACTGGTGGGGTTCGGTACCTCCAACAAGGTTAAGAACCACTGGCCTAGACATTGCTCCATTCTGCGTCACTGACTTCTGCCTCATTCCGCAGCGTGACATCGCGATAACACAGCTGGTTGCTATGGAGGCGTCCGAGATCTAGTCCAACAGTAGGGCTTAGGGATGTAACGGTATCATGGTTTACCATGAATTGATTAACATGGACCCCGACTTAAACAAGTTGAAAAACTTATTGGGGTGTTACCATTTAGTGGTCAATTTTACGGAATATGTACTGTACTGTGCAATCTACTAATAAAAATTTAAATCAATCAATCAATCAATCAAAATCTCACGGTTAAGGCCATGGTACGATAATATTGCGATATATGTACAAAAAAAGCTTGGTAAAAATGCCATAGTGTGTAAAATTTTAAGTTTAGGATAAACATGCTTACTGTAATTGAACTGTAATCTGTCATTCCAATGCCGGTTGCGGTTTGGTTAACGCACTAATTAAAATCTCAATGTCGGTTTGATGTCGATTAGTCGTGTAGTCTTATCCAACCCTGTCAGAGGAAGGTGGGGAAGGGGTCTCAGAGCGTCTTTCGCTGCAATAGTCCTACTGAGTGTGTTTATAGCAGGACCTTGCCAAGGCCAGTACAGAAGGAGACACATTGTAAAGAATGATTGTTTTGATTCCAATTCCAATAGATTTATCTACTCTCGTTGTACATTGGGGCTCTCAAATTGATCATAATTTCGCCTTTCAGAGCGGAAAGCTTCTCCAAGATGTTATCCATTTTGGGATTAGTTCAAAATCAATACTGTTGAGTGCCCACAGCTCTGCCCGTTCTACCAATCATTTGTATCAGCTTGCTAGCAGCTACCCTGAACGGCTGGCAGCATCTTACGAACTTGTCGATACACCAGGGAAATGCTGACTCCAATCAGAAGATGTCCTGTTATCATGATTCTGAAACAGCAGATGTTTCAACTTGCTGGACTGAAAAAATCGGCAGGCAAACGACCCTCCACTTCTCCCAAGAGTCCATTGTGTATCCAGCGACAAATATTCTGTCAGGATAGGCAGGCTCCCCTGAACCCGAGCTTTTAGTCGTGAAGATCTTGTCAATTTCGTTAAGAGACCAGTTGATCAATTTTGATTGGATTACAGTTAAGAGAAGACAAGACGAGACAAAGAAGCAAAATCAGGAGAGATAAGGGAGAGGTAAGGCAAGTGTCTGCCTTTGTTTAGAGCCAGAAAGCAAGCTCTTTTTGCTTTTTAACCTGAATGACATCTTGGAGCATTTTACAGTGCAACCTTTAAAGTTGAACACAATCTGATTCCAGTTGGAAACAATGCAGCGAGGAGTAACCTGTTCCAAGGTCAAACTGTGGTCATCATAAAGCCTTCATGAAAGGTAGAAGCGATGTTTGAAGTCACTTTTTAACATTCTTAAGGAGGGATGTCGATCAGTATCGGACAATTTTCGTGAAAAAGTATGTGATCGGCGATTGCCTAATTATGTCACAAACACAGATTCTCTCTGACAGATGCTTTTTAATTTTAGTCCTTCGGCTGATAAGCGGCTAACAGCTAATTACGTGCCTCCATACACAGTGTGGAGCCGCTCCCCTGAATGACTAATTACCTCCATTACGGAAAATAAACCGCATTTTCTAGTTTCTTATATATTATTACTGGAGGATAAGGCTAAACATGTTACACACTGAGAGCAAGTCAGGAGCGGGCGTGCTAATAGCTAAGTGTGGAAGTCGCTTCCTAGCGGTCCCACTGACAGACACTTCACAGGAGCCAGGCGTGCAAAGTTGAACAAAGTTTTTAATGTGCATAGATTTTTCTCCAAGTCTTTCTCCCGCAGAATGTGACTTTTCAGTAGGGTTGGGTATCGTTTGAATTCGAACGATTCCGATTCCGATTCCGATTCTTTGTTTCGATTCCTGGCGATTCTCGATTCCGATTCTTTTAAGAGGCAGGGTCAAAAAAAAGGTTTAGGATATTTTAAATGAGCCAGCTAACCTATGGTCTTACTGAATGAAATAGTCTGACATTCTCCATCAATTTTAATTCTATTAACTTTTTATGAACTTTACTACAAATTCCTCACAGGGCTGTTTTCAACTAGAATATAAATATCAAATCTATGAACTTGAATATAAATATTATAAATTATGAATACATTTTCCCAGGGGTACACTTTCCTCAAGAGAGCTTTATTTTTGAAAACCTCATGAAAACACATTTACACACAAGTGTATGATGCTGCAGGAAACCTCATGAAAACACCTTTACACACACAAGTCTTGTCTATGAAAAAATACGCGGGCTAATTTATTAGCTGCCTCAACGTTGGCGCAAAACACATTATTTATTGCATATATATTGTTTTACTTACCGGATTCAGACTGCAGTGCAGTCACCGAGGTGCCAGGCTGGGCGTCGGAGGAAGAGGCAGAGGACGACGGACGGCGCAGCGCGTCGAAGACGGGACACGCATTTATATGTACTCCATGAACTCGGAGGTGCTTCATCATGTTCGACGTGCACCCTCCTAAGCACGAAACAGTCCTGTCGCACGTGTTACATTTCGCCGATATTTCATTTTTTTTAGTAAAGTAAAGCCACACTTTCGACCGCCGACGCCCGCTATCCATGCTTGACTGACTCGCTCGGCTACATAGGCTCGGCTATGCTAACACTTCCGGCGGTGGGCGCTTCTTCGTTGGTGTTCAGCGGCTTCTTCTTCCGGTCCGCGGACTTATTCTTTTTTTCCGGTCGGCGGACTGGGTTTCGAAACTAGGAATCGAAATTTAAACTTTTGAACGATTCCGGGAGAATCGGAAAGTTAGTCCCGGTTTCAATCGATACTCGATACCCAACCCTACTTTTCAGTCACGTCCGTATCCTCTCTGCCCTCCTGCTCCCGGCCGCTTACTGTTAAACACGTAACACCTGTGAAATGTAATCACCTGCCAGCTGTGTCTCGCCGTCAGCACTGCCACGCCCCCGTCTGATGGTGCTCTGTCCTCAGCACCATGGACAGAGGCGGTGACCTTTGCTCCTGCAGGCAGCGCTGGCCCCATCTCCCTCCACACTAAGCTGGCTTGAAACATCCATCCATCCATCCATTTTCTACCGCTTGTCCCTTTTGGGGTCGCTGGAGCCTATCTCAGTTGCATTCGGGTGGAAGGCTGCGTACACTCTGGACAAGTCACCACCTCATCGCAGGGCCAACACAGATAGACAGACAACATTCACACTCACATTCACACACTAGGGCCAAATTAGTGTTGCCAATCAACCTGGGGACACTAAGAAATAAGTGCAATGTAAAGTTTAAGAAGTGTAGATGGAAGCGTGTTGTAGCAGAAAGTAAGCAGATATTCACAATAAATTATTAAGTAGATTAATAGGAGTCTTAAAAGAGGATGATACAACAACGTTTGGTGTGTCAGCATTGTCACAGTCCCAACATGTTTCGTAATAATTTTGTTGTCGTTTTTGTAAATGTTTACAATTTCAGGGAATAATTCCTTAGACACTGGAGGAGTTTGAAGGCAAAACTCAAATTATTTAAGGAATAGGGTAGTTTATGCTTTTATTTTGTTATTGTGCACTATTAACTTTGTTTTGCTCAAACAACTGTATGTAATAAAATACAATACGGAATTAGTTTTAATATGGTGTTGATATTGTTTAATTGTCAATAGCACGCACCATAAATACATCGGAAAATGTACGGTTAACAATTTTGGAATCTACAACATAAAACTTGGATCTAAACATACCTATTCTTAAGTGTTGTATGTATGTATGCATGTACAGTCTTTCCTTGTTTATCGCTGATCCATGGTTCTGGACATAACCGCGATAAGTGATTTCATGCAAAGTAGGAATCATTAAGTTTCATCAAATATTTTCATACCTCAAGCATAAAAAAAAATGTTTATGACCTTCTAATTACATTTTCCAACATTGTGAGAGTCTTTTAGACATGAAATGACAGACTTTAGTCGGATTTAAACTCTTTTAATCCAATATAGTAATGCTACCTAAAGGCTGAGCCAATGAGTGGCGGTACTGAACTGATTGGTTTGGTCACATCTCATGGCCAATACTCCTGTGGTATGGATATTTTTAGTTCATTTAGACATTTTCGGGCTTAAAAATGCTAATTTTTGGGCCACAAAAATTGTAGTTTATTGCTTTCATTTCTTTTCAATAAATAAAAAAAAATCTGCACTGTGGCAAGATACGACTGTATCTTCGATCAATCAATCAATCAATCAATGTTTATTTATATAGCCCTAAATCACAAGTGTCTCAAAGGGCTGCACAAGCCACGACGACATCCTCAGTTCAGAGCCCACATAAGGGCAAGGAAAAACTCACAACCCAGTGGGATGTCAATGTGAATGACTATGAGAAACCTTGGAGAGGACCGCAGATGTGGGTGACCCATCTTAAAACAGTGCTGTATAAATCCAATCCATACTTATTTTTGTTAGAAGCAACAATGTTATGGTTGAAAACAACAAAAGCAAAAACATTCCTGAATACAAACATCCCAATGACACTGCAAACTTGTATTCTTGGTGATCTTCAGAAATTTAGTAACGTGTCATCAAAGAGTAAAAATGCATTTCTTTCAATATGCATCATAACAAAAAGGCTAATACTAAAAAAATGGATAGACGTTGATAGTCGAACTCATACTGACTGGTATACACAAGCTATGGAAATGATATCAGTAGAAAAAACTAGTTTAGATAATAATGAGTCATATGTTGGAATATGGGATCCATTATTTAAATTTGTTTTAACTATTAAATGAACTTAAAATATTACTTATTTTATCTTTGTGGAAAATATTGGACACAATGTGTTGTCGAGCTTATGAGATGCGATGCAAGTGTAAGCCACTGTGACACTATTGTTCATTTTTTAAATGTTTTTTTATTTATTTTTATAAATGGCTGTGATGATAATGTCAATGAGGGATTCCTAATCACTGCTTATTAATATTGATACTACAGATGTCCGATAATATCGGACTACCGATATTATCGGCCGATAAATGCTTTAAAATGTAATATCGGAAATTATCGGTATCGGTTTCAAAAAGTACAATTTATGACGTTTTTAAATGCCATTGTACCGAGTGGTACATGGACGTAGGGAGAAGTACAGAGCAGTTGCGTCTCCCAGTCATACATGCCAACCCTCCCGATTTTCTCGGGAGACTCCCGAATTTCAGCGCCCCTCCCGAAAATCTCCCGGGGCAACCATTCTCCCGAATTTGTCCCGATTTCCACCCAGACAACAATATTGGGGGCGTGCTTTAAAGGCACTGCCTTTGCGTGCCGGCCCAATCACATAATATCTACGGCTTTTCACACACACAAGTGAATGCAAAACATTCTTGGTCAACAGCCATACAGGTCACACTGAGGGTGACCGTATAAACAACTTTAACACTGTTACAAATATGCCCCACACTGAACCCACACCACAAACACATTTCGGGAGAACATCCGCACCATAACACAACATACAGTAAATACAACAGAACAAATACCCAGAACCCCTTGCAGCACTTACTCTTTTGGGACGCTGCAATATACACCCCCCGCTGCCCCCTACCCACCCACCTCAACCCCGCCCACCTCAACCTCCTCATGCTCTCTCAGGGAGAGCATGTCCCAAATTCCAAGCTGCTGTTTTGAGGCATGTTAAAAAAAAGAATGCACTTTGTGACTTCAATAATAAATATGGCAGTGCCATGTTGGCATTTTTTTCCATAACTTGAGTTGATTTATTTTGGAAACACTTTGTTACATTGTTTAATGCATCCAGCGGGGCATCACAACACAATTAGGCATAATAATGTGTTAATTCCACGACTGTATATATCGGTATCGGTTGATATCGGAATCGGTAATTAAGAGTTGGACAATATCGGAATATCGGATATCGGCAAAAAAGCCATTATCGGACATCTTTAATTGATACTGTTGTTGATATTAATTTTTTTTGGACTACTTTTAGATTGTTTTGTGTCATGTTTGTGTGTCCTCTCAACTGTTCTGTTGATTGCTATTCTGAATGTTGTTGGGCCGCGTTTGGTTTTGGAATTGGAATTGTATTATTATGGTATTCCATCCATCCATTTTCTACCGCTTATCCTAGGGGTGTCCAAACTTTTTCCACCGAGGGCCGCATTCTGAAAAATCAAAGCAAGCGGGGGCCATTTTGATATTTTTTATTTTAAAAACCAATACAATATATGTATAAAAAATACACATTTAGGCCTCCACTCAGGCTTGATGCCGGGGACCCCAAAGGGTTTTGGTCAAAAAAATATTAAAAATGTGTCATTATTCAGTATTATTTTTATTATTATTCAAGTTTTAAATATCTATATCAACATTAGGTCTATCTGTCAATATAACGGTTTTAAAGATTTAAGTTGTATGCTCTTGTTGTCAAAGAAAACCCTGTTTTTTTATAGAAATAATACAAATATGCAATATTTTCACCCAATAACATTTTTAAGTGGAATATTTGAGATTATATAATAATTGGAGCCTTAAAAAGGTCAATAACTCATAACAACATTGATTTTAATTAATTATTATTTTTTTGAGCAATGACACTTAAAAACAAATCACACTAAAATTATTGGGGATCCAAATAATTAGTGTTAAAAATTTTTTTTTTTTTTTTTTTACTGTTTACTTTTAACACAATAATCTCGAGATCAACTTCAGATCTATCCGTCAAGTATACGTTTTATTGTTGTTTATGTTTTTCGTTTGTTCGTTTTAGGCCCTTTAAAAAAACCAGCTCAGTTTTTTATATGGCAAACACAAAATATGCAACATTTCCCCCAAAAAATATCTCAAATGTGACGTAATTGGGGCCTTGAATAGGTCAATAATTCATAATGACATTGATTTTGATTCATTATTATTTTTTAAAGAAAGAAACAGCCTGCATGGCAGCTTTGTGTTATTAGAGTAAACATTGTGACATTTTCTTGTTACATTTCACCTGTTTGCTCTTATATACCACTTATCATGTTTTTAATTTTTTTCAATCGTATTTTTAAAATGTGCCGTGGGGCCGTTAAAAAATGACCTGCGGGCCACAAATGGCCCCCTGGCCGCACTTTGGACACCCCTGGCTTATCCCTTTCAATTTATGTCTATTATTTTGTTGGATTGATTAATAAATAAAATAAAGCAACAATGTTATTTTGTCTTTGACTCTCCAGGTCAAGGTCCCTTTCCGGGTGTGCTGGACTTAAGCACCTTCATGTGTGAGAAGCGAGCCAGTCTGTTGGCCAACAAGGGCTTCATGGTTCTGACTATTTCCGTGTTCAACGACAAACCCGCCAGCATCAAACACTTAAACCTGGACTACTTTGAGGAAGCCGTTCGGTTTTTACAGCAACAACCCAAAGTAAGCACGACAGCAAAGCGAGAAAAGGGAACATTTTGTTTTAAAGGCCTACTGAAATGAATTTTTTTTATTTAAACGGGGATAGCAGATCTATTCTATGTGTCATACTTGATCATTTCGCGATATTGCCATATTTTTGCTGAAAGGATTTAGTATAGAACAACGACGATAAAGATTGCAACTTTTGGTATCTGATAAAAAAAAGGCTTGCCCCTACCGGAAGTAGCGTGACGTCGTCAGTTGAACATATACGCAAAGTTCCCTATTGTTTACAATGATGGCCGCATGAAGTGAGAGAGATTCGGACCGAGAAAGCGACAATTTCCCCATTAATTTGAGCGAGGATGAAAGATTTGTGGATGAGTAAAGTGCAAGTGAAGGACTAGTGGGGAGTTGAAGCTATTCAGATAGGGAAGATGCTGTGAGAGCCGGGGGTGACCTGATATTCAGCTGGGAATGACTACAACAGTAAATAAACACAAGACATATATATACTCTATTAGCCACAACACAACCAGGCTTATATTTAATATGCCACAAATTAATCCTGCATAAAAACACCTGCGTGTTTGTTATGCTAGCTCCTAGCTCCTCTGCTAGCTCCTAGCTCCATAGAACACGCCAATACAATTCAAACACCTGATCAACACACACAATCACTCAGCCCAAAAGACCGTTCACCTAACCCAAGGTTCATAAAGCTTATATATTTAAAAAAAGTTACGTACATACGCAAAAAAAAGTTGCGCACATACGGTCAAGCGATCAAATGTTTAGAAGCCAAAGCTGCATACTCACAGTAGCACGTCTGCGTCTTTGTCATCCAAATCAAAGTAATCCTGGTAAGAGTCTGTGTTGTCCCAGTTCTCTACAGGCGTCTGTGTATCGAAGTCAAAAGTCCTCCTGGTTAGAGTCTCTGTTATCCGAGTTCTTCCATCTTGACTGCATCTTTCGGGAATGTAAACAAAGAAGCGCCGGCTGTGTACTGTTGTTGCTAACTACGTTCGAAAAATACGTCCATTTCGCACCGACAACTTTCTTCTTTGCTTGCTCAGCTTCCTTCTCCATAATGCAATGAACATGATTGCAACAGATTCACGAACACAGATGTCCAGAATACTGTGGAATTATGAAATGAAAACAGAGCTTTTTCGTATTGGCTTCAATGTGGAAGGCATACCCGTGTTCCCCGGTCTACGTCACGCGCATACGTCATCCTCAGAGGCGTTTCGAACCGGAAGTTTAGCGGCAAATTTAAAATGTCACTTTATAAGTTAACCCGGCCGTATTGGCATGTGTTATAATGTTAAGATTTCATCATTGATATATAAACTATCAGACTGCGTGGTCGGTAGTAGTGGCTTTCAGTAGGCCTTTAAACTACGCTATGTGAAGTTCCGTGGTTGTGTTTGCAGGCAGGCGGTCAAGGAATCGGTGTGCTATCGAGGTCCAAGGCAGGAGACATCGGTCTGTCGCTGGCGTCTTTTACCTCGTGTGTGAAGGCGGTGGTGTGGATCAACGGCTGCAGCGCAAACATCGCCTATCCTCTCCACTACAAGAACCGCCAAGTGCTCTCCGTCTTGGGCCACAACCTGAGCAAGGTGATGCCCACTCCCTCCGGCGCCAGCATCGTCAAGTTCGGCGTGGATGATCCCGAAACCGAGGAGAACAAGGGCAGTGTTGTGCCCGTCGAAAAAGCCAACGCGCACTTTCTCCTGGTGGCGTCGGAGGACGACCTCAACTGGGACAGCAAGGCCTTCATGGAGGGCATCGAGCGGCGGCTGAAGCGCGAGGGGAAGAATAACTTTGAGTGCGTCTGCTACCCGAGAGCTGGACACATGCTGGAGCCGCCCTACAGCCCGTACTGCCATTCCGGCCTGCACGGGATCCTACGTTCACCCGTCTTGTGGGGCGGGGAACCTAAAGCCCACGTCGACGCTGAGGTCCACTTGTGGAAGAAGGTGGAGGACTTCTTCAGAACTCGACTGACCTCCAAATTATAGACTCGTCAAGCCCGATGGGCATACTTGCCAACCCTCAGGATTTTCCCGGGAGACTCCCGAATTTCAGTGCCCCTCCCGAAAATCTCCCGGGGCAACCAATCTCCAGAATTTCTCCCGATTTCCACCCGGACAACAATTATAGGGGCGTGTCTTAAAGGCACTGCCTTTAGCGTCCTCTCTCACCTGAAACCTTCACCCCTTAACAACCGCATGCTGTCCAGGCGTCCGCTTTTCCTCCATACACCGTATTTTTCGGAGTATAAGTCGCACCGGCCGAAAATGCATAATAAAGACGGAAAAAAACATACACTACCGTTCAAAAGTTTGGGGTCACATTGAAATGTCCTTATTTTTGAAGGAAAAGCACTGTACTTTTCAATGAAGATAACTTTAAACTAGTCTTAACTTGAAAGAAATACACTCTATATATTGCTAATGTGGTAAATGACTATTCTAGCTGTAAATGTAATAATAAATAAAATAAAATATGTTTATATATGTATGTGTATGTATATGTATATATTTATATATACATATGTATCTGTTTATATTTTATTTTATTTATTATTACTAAAGCGGACTTTGTTTTTAAATACAATATACACTAATCTTTTTAACCATTTAAAAAAAAAAAAATTAAACCTATAAGGACCACAAAGATGCATGCTTAGAATAAATTTCGCAAATATAAGACATTTGTGATGTTTTTTTTAATATAATGCTACTAATTGATGTGAAATACACTACCGTTCAAAAGTTTGGGACCACATTGAAATGTCCTTATATTTGAAGGAAAGGCACTGTACTTTTCAATGAAGATAACTTTAAACTAGTCTTAACTTTAAAGAAATACACTCTATACATTGCTAATGTGGTAAATGACTATTCTAGCTGCAAATGTCTGCTTTTTGGTGCAATATCTACATAGGTGTATAGAGGCCCATTTCCAGCAACTATCACTCCAGTGTTCTAATGGTACAATGTGTTTGCTCATTGGCTCAGAAGGCTAATTGATGATTAGAAAACCCTTGTGCAATCATGTTCACACATCTGAAAACAGTTTAGCTCGTTACAGAAGCTACAAAACTGACCTTCCTTTGAGCAGATTGAGTTTCTGGAGCATCACATTTGTGGGGTCAATTAAACGCTCAAAAAGGCCAGAAGAAGAGAACTTTCATCTGAAACTCGACAGTCTATTCTTGTTCTTAGAAATGAAGGCTATTCCACAAAATTGTTTGGGTGACCCCAAACTTTTGAATGGTAGTGTATATAAGTCGCACTGGAGTATAAGTTGCATTTTTTGGGGGAAATTTATTTGATAAAAGCCAACACCAGGAATAGACATTTGAAAGGCAATTTAAAATAAATAAAGAATAGTGAACAACAGGCTGAATAAGTGTACGTTATATGAGGCATAAATAACCAACTGAGAACGTGCCTGGTATGTTAACGTAACATATTATGGTAAGAGTCATTCAAATAACTATAACATATAGAACATGCTATACGTTTACCAAACAATCTGTCACTCCTAATCGCTAAATCCCATGAAATCTTATACGTCTAGTCTCTTACGTGAATGAGCTAAATAATATTATTTGATATTTTACGGTAATGTGTTAATAATTTCTCACATAAGTCGCACCCCCGACCAAACTATGAAAAAAAAACTGCGACTTATAGTCCGAAAAATACGGTAAACAGCGTGCCGGCCCAGTCACATAATAATGTAGCGTCGGACGGGTTTAACAATGGTCTTTACTTCGAAGATGTCAAGAAAAGCTGACATGTTGTATGATCTTTTAACTGGTTTAACGATAACGTTAATTTCAAGCACACTCACACAAGTAAATGCAAGGCATACTTGGTCAACAGCCATACAGGTCACACTGGCGGTGGACGTATAAACAACTTTAACACTGTTACAAATATGCGCCACACTGTGGACCCACACCAAACAAGAATGACCTAAACACATTTCGGGAGAACATCCGCACCGTAACACAACATAAACACAACAGAACAAATACCCAGAAATTCGGAGGTCTCAAGGTTGGCAAGTATGCCGATGGGAGGGACTGAAGACCAATCAAGAACATTTTAAACTTTTAAATGAGCAGAGCTGAACCTCAATTTACAAACGTTTGATTGATTTATGAATCACAGCCCGAATAAAAATATGCTTTGGTGTACGAGCATTTCGATGTGTGCATGCAGCACAGCTATTGTGTGAGGGCTGACGTTAGCTCGTCGTTGTCGTCGTCGGCGATCACTCGAAACCTGTATGATTGTCCTCCTGTTGGAGAACGCCGGAGCGTGGAATCTTTTAAATTGGGGAGACTGGTGCACAGACAGCCACCACACTGTCCTTGGCAAAGAGAAGGCGGTGGTCCAATGGCTTGGAGAGCAAGACAATTGGGGGCCCATCTATGCTGCAGCCTTCTTCCGCCTTTGGGACCGTTGTGGAGCTTCTATGCAACCATCTTCCGCCCACTCCGCCGTTGAGGTCTTTTGATGTTAGCTACTGTGCTAATTGCTGCCTGTTGTGCTTTTTAAGTTTTTTTTTTGTCTTTTTACCTTACTTTTGCTAGCTCAATGGTAGTCCAATATAAAGCAAAAGACAAGCGATGTGTGGTCAACATTCAGCAAGTATCTACGTCAGGGGTAAATGGGTTATACTTGTATATCAAAGCGCTTTGACACTATTTCCACATTCACCCATTCACACACTGATGGCGGGAGCCGCCATGCAAGGCCCTAACCATGACCCATCAGGAGCAAGGGTGAAGTGTCTTGCTCAAGGACACAACGGACGTGACTAGTTTGCTTACAATGGAGCCTAATTGTGGCGCATTAATTTCAAAAACATCGTGACGTCTGTTTTATTTTCTTCATCACTGAATACTACTCACTGCAGACTTTATGAGAGCCAACAAACAACATAAAACATCGCTTACTGCACAAGGTCTGCTGTCATTAGGATGCCGACTGCTAGGCTATTTATATATTCCAATGATGAAAAATATCTCATAATCCTCACAGAGAAGCGGGGTGGGGGGGAACACGCGTCTTTTCGTGTCATCATCGCCGGTTTCGGGTCCTAAATGGCTATGAAAGTGTACCAACTTGTCGGAATACCTACTCAGGCGTCTCATGTCCAGGTGAGAGGCATGATTTATGAACTAGGATAAACTTACAGGGAGCGAGGAAGCGAGGAAGCAGCAGACCACTCGATGATGTAAACATAGGGACAAACACTAAATAGTTTGCCTGCGTTGGCGCTAATAATAATATCACCAATACTTGGTGTGGAGGGAGGTGTAGTCAGCGCTGCCCGTAGGAGCAAAAGTCACCGCCGCTGTCCAGGGTGCTGAGGACGAGCACCATCGGGCAGGGGCGGGGCATGTGCTGACGGCGAGACACAGCTGGCAGGTGATTAGATTTCACAGGTGGTACGTGTTGATCTAATCATCTGTTGTCTTTAACAGCAAGCGGCCGGGAGCAGAGGGAGAGAGAGGATACGGACGTGACTGAAAAGTCCCGTTCTGGGATAGAAATCTGTTGCACGCTTGGCTCTTGTGCCGTGTCTTCAGGGGAACTGCTAGGAAGCGACTTCCACACTTGGTTAATATTCAAATCGTTAAACGTAAATGGGGTATTGTTGGCGGTTTTTGAATGGTTATTTATTGGATTGTATTGGCGAAATAGTGTAGCTCCAATTGGCTCAGCTGTAAGCGGACTTTTATTTACAAGTTAGATCGCTTTAAAAAAAAAAGTCCATCCGTCATCATGCCTTTCATAATGATTGTGAACGATCAGCAAAATTCCAAAAAAAAAGTGCAGTTCCCCTTTAACGCCGGTGGACAAGCTATTTTTATTCAATGTAGTTAGTCATTGTGAAAAACATAAACATGGGAAAATATATGTTTACAGTACAGGACCAAAAAATGGGACACACCTTCTCATTTCAATGCGTTTTATGACTGAAGGCATCAAAACTATGACACCTGTGAAGTGAAAACCATTTCAGGTATGACTACCTCTTGAAGCTCCTCGAGAGAATGCCAAGAGTGTGCAAAGCAGTAATCAGAGCAAAGGGTGGCTATTTTGAAGAAACTAGAATATAAAACATGTTTTCAGTTATTTCACCTTTTTTTTTTTGTTAAGTACATAACTCCACATGTGTTCATTCATAGTTGTGATGCCTTCAGTGACAATCTACAATGTAAATAGTCATGAAAATAAAGAAAAGAAGGAGAAGGTGTGTCCAAACTTTTGGCCTGTACTGTAAATGTCAAACCACTAATGGTAACATAAGCCAGTCGTTGTTGTTCATGTGTATTTATTTGGTTGTAAAAATGTAACTAAGCAAGTTACTAACCAGTGAGTCTTGTTGTCTTTGTCATTTGTCTCTTCAGCCACAAGAGGGCGACATAAGCTCCTCATAACTGGCTAGTCATTTTCTTCATGGAGATTCAAACCAGGAACAAAGTGTCACAAAGGAGCTGCTTGAAGTATATTTCTTATGTTTTTGTTCGGTGTTTATATTCATTAAAGGGGCTTTTTGCAACTTGCTAACAGTTACATTTTTAAAAACAAAAAATATAACAAAAACACCACCGGATAGTTAATGTTACCAATACCATTAGTAGTTTAACGGAACACTTTTGTTTTACAGTTCTCAGGGTTTTTTCACAATTACTAAGTTTATTTAATACAATTTTTGGTCTCGTCGACACGTACGCACACATACAAAAGCAGTCCAAGAGAAGAAACGAACAATACGCAGTCATGTTGGTGTTATGGTATAGTTCAGGGGTGTCAAACCTACGGCCCGCGGGCCTTATCCGGGTTTTTTCCGGTCCGCGTGATGAGTTTGCCAAGCATAAAACTCAACAAAATAAACTGCTGTTCTAAGCGTGTCCACTAGATGTCACAATAGCAATTCTGTTAGGCAAGCAAACGGTTTATACCTCGGCCAAACAAGAGGTACACAGTAAAGGGTGACTGTGGCTCCTCGTCCTCAGACCCACATGAAACTTAAAACCTGCCGTTTTATGTCTTCTGCTTCGAACACATCGTCATTTGGCCCCAAAATGTCTCTGTCAAACACAAGAAAAGTGTAGTTTTGAATAGTTTTTACCTCCGTTTCTTGCGGTTTGTTGAGTTAGCACTGAATTGATACGTGGACATGATAAAGGAGGTATTTGATACATGTTGTGTTTTTTTGTTCAATCCCAGAAAGACTGTGACTTAAAGTTGAATCCTGGCTTTGTAGATAAACTGAGACAAAGTCTAAGCTCGTTGTGTTTTTTAAGTCGCATCAATTTCCTCAACATTTTTCAACAAACTTGAAATGTTTTGTCCAGAGGATTAGTTGTGATTTGTACGTTTTCATAATGTGCTTGTTCTATTTTTGGCCAAAGTAAAACAAAGAAAACAACCTGCCGTTGTCTTTATTTTGAAGTTATCAACAATGGGAGACCGGGCTTTCTGCTCCGCCGCTCCCAGTCTGTGGAACGCTCTCACTGACCACCTGAGGGCACCACAGACTGTGGATGCTTTTAAAAAAGGCTTAAAAACACTTCTTTAAAAAATTTTTTTTTTTAGATATATGCATATTAGTTTTAGCTATTTGTCTGTTCTAGTTTGTATTTTTATTCATTTTTTATTATCTTTTTATTTTCATTTTTTTAATACACTGTAGCACTTTGAGGTTGTTTACTCAATGTAAAGTGCTTTTTACAAATAAAATTTGTTATTATTATTATTATTATTATTATTATTGCCATGATTTTACCATTATGGCCCACTTGGGAATAGATTTTCCTCCATGCGGCCCCTGAGCTAAAATGAGTTTGACACCCCTGATATAGTTGATACATTCAATGACAGCTAAAGCTCGCTATCCAAATTGCTATTATTAGCTAACAACCCCTAAAGCTAATGTGCACGAGTGTCACTACGTCCGTAGTTACGTCATTACATGTTAGAATGTCCGCCCTGAGATCGGTAGGTTGTGAGTTCAAACCCCGGCCGAGTCATACCAAAGACTATAAAAATGACACCCATTACCTCCCTGCTTGGCACTCAGCATCAAGGGTTGGAATTGGGGGTTAAATCACCAAAAATGAATCCTGGGTACGGTCACCGCTGCTGCTCACTGCTCCCCTCACCTCCCAGGGGGTGATCAAGGGTGATGGGTCAAATGCAGAGAATAATTTCACCACAGTGTGTGTGTGTGACAATCATTGGTACTTAACTTAGAAGCCGAGAGAGCGGGATACAACGGTTAAAATACATTGGAAAGTTAGCGCCCTCTAGATAGCTAATGCGATGCTAAAGTTGCTGGTTGTGCGACAGTACATCGTGTAAACATCCCTTCCCAATCCCTTAAAACAGGGGAGTCAAACGTACGGCCCGCAGGTTTTATCCGGCCCGCGGGATGAGTTTGCCAAGTACAAAAATGAGCCGAAATGTTTAAATGAAAGAAACTGCTGTTCTAAATGTGTCCACTAGATGTCGCAATAGCAATTCTTTGTATCTTTGTAGATGAAGCTACATATGTACAAAAAATAAACCACATGTTAGTGCACCAGTCGAGGAAAATGAGCAAACTACATACATTTTTTCTTGGCCTGATGTGGGATCTGAGCTGAGGATGTCATTGTGGCTTGTGCAGCCCTTTGAGACACTTGTGATTTAGGGCTATATAAGTAAACATTGATTGATTGATTGATTGATTGATTGATTGATTGATTGATTGATTGATTGATTGATTGATTGATAAATAACATTCTGTAATTTGATTTTGATATTATTTTTTTGATTTTGATAGATTGAAAATTAACACCAATGAGTTGCACAGAGCAAAGTCCCACAGGGAGTGGGGGAGAAAAGTCGGCAAAAGTCCCCAAAATGTTCTAAATACCTACCCAGGTTCCAGTGCCACAAGTCCCACAAGACTGATTAACATCATCACATAATTTAGAGTACTATTTACCACAACCCGTACTGCTAAGTGGCCTTGTGGTTAGAGTGTCCGCCCTGAGATCGGTAGGTTGTGAGTTCAAAACCGAGTCATACCAAAGACTTTAACAATGGGACCCATTACCTCCCCACTCAGCATCAAGGGTTGGAATTGGGGGTTAAATCATCAAAAATGAATCCTGGGTGCGGCCACCGCTGCTGCTCACTGCTCCCCTCACCTCCCAGGGGGTGAACAAGGGGATGGGTCAAATGCAGAGGACAATTTCACCACACCTAGTGTGTGTGTGACAATCATTGGAACCCCCAACAATATTATGATTGTGCTTGTTCTATTTTTAAACAAAGAAAACAATCTGAAGTTGTCTTTATTTTGAAGTTATCGTGCCAGGATTTTTACCAGTCCGGCCCACTTGGGAGTAGATGTTAGCCCCCGATCTAAAATGAGTTTGACACCCCTGCCTTAAAAGCTATGCTGGACAATGATCGGATTTTAGCTCATTGGCTAGCACAGCCTGACCTAGCTCGCGGTCTGGAAGTGAGTTTGTTGGTTCAAGCCCGGCTTGTGCATGGCTGGACTGAGCGGATGCTATCGTCACCCGAGTGACACCCAATCGTGAAAGCAGGCCAAGTTTATTAAGACTATCTATCACAAAACTTTGTGTTTCAATGAGTTCCCGGCGAGAAGACAAAGGCTGTCTTTAATCCTACCAAGTAGAGGGCTTGTAAAACTCCACTGTGTAGGATGGGTAGCAACATGAAGGTGTTCTGTATTGTAATCAACAGAAAGATATTGTCTTGACCCGAGAACTACAAAGCAAAGAGGAAGCAGGACCCGTCTCCCCTCCAGGGACCTTTTCTGTGAACTGTTTTACGACCTTTTCTTCGAACTGTTGTAATCAAAGGCGATGGCTGTTTACGACCCCCCGTCCCTGTAGAAACAGCTGTTGCCATGTAATCAGGGAAAGTCCAAATAAAGGCGTACAATTTTTCGCCAGAGCGTAGTGACACTGTCCAAGGGTACGGATGTACGCGTCTCTCCTCACTGAGCCAAATTGAATTCTGTTTCTGTTTGATTCTTTGCTTCTTGTCTTGTTTAATAGATGCCATCAGTGTTTGAACCTGACACTTCACCCACCTCGCTCCCGATGGGGTCGCGGTTGAGCACCTTTTTTAAAAAAATTCATAAAATAAAATAAGATAAATAAATTGAAAACATTTTCTTGAATAAAAAAGAAAGTAAAACAATATAAAAACAGTTACATAGAAACTAGTAATTAATGAAAATGAGTCAAATTAACTGGTAAAGGTTAGTACTATTAGTGGAGCAGCAGCACGCACAATC
Organism: Entelurus aequoreus; assembly: GCF_033978785.1. Taxonomy (NCBI): domain Eukaryota; kingdom Metazoa; phylum Chordata; class Actinopteri; order Syngnathiformes; family Syngnathidae; genus Entelurus; species Entelurus aequoreus. The sequence goes on along the minus strand of NC_084746.1, from coordinate 46,796,830 downwards.
ATGTGTGCTTACGGACTGTATCCCTTGCAGACTGTATTGACATACACTACCGTTCAAAAGTTTGGGGTCACATTGAAATGTCCTTATTTTTGAAGGAAAAGCACTGTACTTTTCAATGAAGATAACTTTAAACTAGTCTTAACTTGAAAGAAATACACTCTATACATTGCTAATGTGGTAAATGACTATTCTAGCTGTAAATGTAATAATAAATAAAATAAAATATGTTTATATATGTATGTGTATGTATATGTATATATTTATATATATATATATATGTATCTGTTTATATTTTATTTTATTTATTATTACTAAAGCGGACTTTGTTTTTCAATACAATATACACTAATCTTTTTAACCATTTAAAAAAAAAAAAAATTAAACCTATAAGGACCACAAAGATGCATGCTTAGAATAAATTTCGCAAATATAAGACATTTGTGATGTTTTTTTTAATATAATGCTACTAATTGATGTGAAATACACTACCGTTCAAAAGTTTGGGGTCACATTGAAATGTCCTTATTTTTGAAGGAAAAGCACTGTATTTTTCAATTAAGATAACTTTAAACTAGTCTTAACTTTAAAGAATTGAAAGAAATACACTCTATACATTGCTAATGTGGTAAATGACTATTCTAGCTGCAAATGTCTGGTTTTTGGTGCAATATCTACATAGGTGTATAGAGGCCCATTTCCAGCAACTATCACTCCAGTGTTCTAATGGTACAATGTGTTTGCTCATTGGCTCAGAAGGCTAATTGATGATTAGAAAACCCTTGTGCAATCATGTTCACACATCTGAAAACAGTTTAGCTCGTTACAGAAGCTACAAAACTGACCTTCCTTTGAGCAGATTGAGTTTCTGGAGCATCACATTTGTGGGCTCAATTAAACGCTCAAAATGGCCAGAAAAAGAGAACTTTCATCTGAAACTCGACAGTCTATTCTTGTTCTTAGAAATGAAGGCTATTCCACAAAATTGTTTGGGTGACCCCAAACTTTTGAACGGTAGCGTATATTGATATATAATGTAGGAACCAGAATATTAATAACAGAAAAAACAACCCTGGGGGAGGGAGTTTTTTTGGGTTGGTGCACTAATTGTAAGTGTATCTTGTGTTTTTTATGTTGATTTAATTTAAAAAAACAAAAAAAACATACCGATAATTTAAAAAAAACGATACCGATATTTTCCGATATTACATTTTAAAGCATTTATCGGCCGATTTATCGGACATCTCTACTTGTGAGTGTTGATGACACAACTTTGCAACAGTTGATATTCTAGTTTCAAGCATGTTTTACTCAATATAGGTCATCAAATCTTAGCAACAAGCTGTAATATCTTACTGAGATAATCTAGGACCAAAACCCTTAAAACAAGTAAAAGACTCTAACATAAAATCTGCTTAGTGAGAAGAATTATCTTATCAGACAGAAAATAAGCAAATATCACCCTTATTTGAGATATTTCATCTTACTCACATTTCAGTTTTTGCAGTGTATGTACGGTAATTTAACCGCCTCTCCTGCTTATAGCTTTTTTGTCAGGATCGCGCACTCGCAGCTCTACCTTTCAATGAAATATAGTCTAAAAAAAACCCCACAGATTAGGTTTCTGGAACATAATATCACACAGGTTGCTTGCAGGTGTGTGGTCCGGCTGATCCGGCACAAAAAAGAAGGGAAGAAACCAGAGGTTGATCAGAAGAAATGAAGGAGTTGTTAAGCTGATGGAAATGTTCAGGCTCACGTCACCTTTGTGTATTATTAGGCCCTCAACGTGTAATTATCTTCCAACCACTCATTACAGACTCAGACCTGCTCCCATCTGCTGCGGTTTTAATTGAACCAAAGCAAAATACTCGTTGTTTCCTACCAAAAGTATGTCTTCGGATCAAACACCGGGGTACAAGTCGCTGTTTTGTGGGGATAAAATGACACAAACGTTAGTACTAAAGCAACAACTCCCATGATTCTGACATAACTTGACTAACATTAGACGCTTTCAGCTGGTGAGATCCGCGTAAACACACGCCGGTATTCTCATCAGCTCGCCGTGTTTGCCTTGAGGCCACCGAGTGGTCTGGAAATAATTAAGATAAGATCCTGAGGGGGGAGCAGGATGCATTCACATGTCCTGACTATATTTAGCCAGCTAGAAAGTTGGATGACTAAGGTATTCGTGGTCACTGTTTGTGTCCCTAACACTTTACCTGACACACTCCTACAAAAGGTGTACACGCAGTAAACAAAACACACTAAAAAAGTCCCACATTACACTTTTTTTAAACCGGGTTTAGTTCTCCGAGGTGCCTCAAAATCTAACATAGATAGTTTAAAAGTGTTTTTAGGAAGCCTTGTCTCCAAGAAGCGCTATTGTGTACTTTATCCACTTTTGACATAGACATTGTAACGATGTTCAACGTAATAGATGTCCTATGTCACATACAAAAAAAAGGTAACATCAAGGAGTGGGATAGAAAGACACAAACGTTAACGACATTAGCATAGATATGTGCTATCATTACACCACAGGTGTCAGACTCAAGACCCGGCGGCCAGATCTGGCCCACCACTTCATTTTAAGTGGCCTGTGAAAGCCTGAAAATAACGTGCATCATCAAAGTACTGTACTTCATCCTTCTTACTCAAGTGTATTTATTATTTCCATTTTGAAATAAAAAAATGTTGCATGCCCTTGCATATCTAGCTCCATCCCATCTTGCTGATTGTACCGTACCATATCCTTTGAATCTGCGTTCAAAGGACTCCGGCTTATTAGTGATTCCCAGAGCCCAAAAAAAGTCTGCGGGCTATGGAGTGTTTTCTATCCGGGCTCCAGTACTCCGGAATGCCCAGTTAGAGATACTACCTCAGTAGAAGCCTTTAAAGGCCTACTGAAAGCCACTACTACCGACCACGCAGTCTGATAGTTTATATATCAATGATGAAATCTTAACATTATAACACATGCCAATACGGCCGGGTTAACTTATAAAGTGACATTTTAAATTTGCCGCTAAACTTCCGGTTCGAAACGCCTCTGAGGATGACGTATGCGCGTGACGTAGCCCGGGGAACACGGGTATGCCTTCCACATTGAAGCCAATACGAAAAAGCTCTGTTTTCATTTCATAATTCCACAGTATTCTGGACATCTGTGTTCGTGAATCTGTTGCAATCATGTTCATTGCATTATGGAGAAGGAAGCTGAGCAAGCAAAGAAGAAAGTTGTCGGTGCGAAATGGACGTATTTTTCGAACGTAGTCAGCAACAACAGTACACAGCCGGCGCTTCTTTGTTTACATTCCCGAAAGATGCAGTCAAGATGGAAGAACTCGGATAACAGAGACTCTAACCAGGAGGACTTTTGACTTCGATACACAGACGCCTGTAGAGAACTGGGACAACACAGACTCTTACCAGGATTACTTTGATTTGGATGACAAAGACGCAGACGTGCTACTGTGAGTATGCAGCTTTGGCTTCTAAACATTTGATCGCTTGACCGTATGTGCGCAACTTTTTTTTGCGTATGTACGTAACTTTTTTAAAATATATAAGCTTTATGAACCTTGGGTTAGGTGAACGGTCTTTTGGGCTGAGTGATTGTGTGTGTTGATCAGGTGTTTGAATTGTATTGGCGTGTTCTATGGAGCTAGGAGCTAGCATAGGAGCTAGGAGCTAGCATAACAAACACGCAGGTGTTTTTATGCAGGATTAATTTGTGGCATATTAAATATAAGCCTGGTTGTGTTGTGGCTAATAGAGTATATATATGTCTTGTGTTTATTTACTGTTGTAGTCATTCCCAGCTGAATATCAGGTCACCCCCGGCTCTCACAGCATCTTCCCTATCTGAATAGCTTCAACTCCCCACTAGTCCTTCACTTGCACTTTACTCATCCACAAATCTTTCATCCTCGCTCAAATTAATGGGGAAATTGTCGCTTTCTCGGTCCGAATCTCTCTCACTTCATGCGGCCATCATTGTAAACAATAGGGAACTTTGCGTATATGTTCAATTGACTACGTCACGCTACTTCCGGTAGGGGCAAGCCTTTTTTTTATCAGATACCAAAAGTTGCAATCTTTATCGTCGTTGTTCTATACTAAATCCTTTCAGCAAAAATATGGCAATATCGCGAAATGATCAAGTATGACACATAGAATAGATCTGCTATCCCCGTTTAAATAAAAAAAATTCATTTCAGTAGGCCTTTAAGGCCCTATTCTCCCATGTACTTGAGTCAAAATAGCTGCGCAGATTCTGTGTTGTTCTGCATCTTTTTTATTTCATTCACAAGTGTTGTGTTGCCGGCCAAAAAAACGGCGTCATGGCAAAGTCTGCCTCATTAGTAAGGAGCCCGCCTTCACTTGTGCCTCACTTAAGCGGGGTGGGCATGTCTGGAGGCTGATTGGGAGAATACAAATAAGAAAAAAAGTGCATAATATCAAGCACCAGAAAAACACTTAAGCCTAATTGTAGAATGGGGCCTTTTTACATTAAAAAATGATTTTGCTCTCCTGCAGCCAGCACAGTAACGATAAAAAAAAAACTGCATTAAAACAACGTAACAAAAAAAAAAGAAATAACATTTAATATGATATGAAAAAAAATCCTCATTCAGTCTGTCATTTCGACATTTCAGGTTTCTATCCAGTTCAGATCCAGATCCACATTCAACTACATTTTATAGAAAATATTAAAATTGTTATATTTCATAAACCTTCTGTTTGTCAAAACAAATCATATTCTATTCGAACAAAAAAACCTAAGAAAGGTTAGCAACTGGAATGTCCCCTAATCCAGATTACATGATTATAGGTTTGTTATCAATGTAAATAACATGACAAAATGTATATATATATATATATATATATATATATATATATATATATGTATGTATGTATGTATATATATATATATATATATATATATATATATATATATATATATATATATATATATATATACATACATACATATATATATATATATATATATATATATATATATATATATATATATATATATATATATATATATATATATATATATATATATATATATATATATATATATATATATATACATACATACATACATATATATATATACATTTTGTCATGTTATTTACATTGATAACAAATATATATATATATATGTATATATATATATATATATATATATATATATATATATATATATATATATATATATATATATATATATATATATATATATATATATACATATATATATATATATATATATATGTATTTATATAAATACATAATATATAAATGTATAAATGTATATATAACATATATGCATATGTATATATATATATTAGGGCTGCAACAACTAATTGATTGAATCGATTAAAATCGATTATAAAAATAGTTGGCGATTAATGTAGTCATCGATTCGTTGGATCTATGCTATGCGCATGCGCAGAGGCTTTTTTTATTTTTATTTTAATTTTTTATTTTTTTTATAAACCTTTATTTATAAACTGCAACATTTACAAACAGCTGAGAAACAATAATCAAAATAAGTATGGTGCCAGTATGCTGTTTTCTTTCAATAAAATACTGGAAAGGATAGAAATGTAGTTTGTCTCTTTTATCCGATTAATAATCGATTAATCAAAGTAATAATCGACAGATTAATCGATTATCAAATTAGTTGTTAGTTGCAGCCCTAATATATATATATATATATATATATATATATATATATATATATATATATATATATATATATATATATATATATATATATATATATATATATATATATATATATATATATATATGTGTGTGTATGTATATGTATATGTATGTTGCATTTTTATCATTGCACCCCTGCTTTTGTGCTTACCCTCCTTTTTGATATTTCTTTCTCTCAGTTGCCATGGCACCAGGGGAGGGCAAGAGGAACTGAGCGCACCTGTAAGCAATCACCACCAGGCTTCTTAAGCTGATTGCGTCCACCTGGTGGTGTTGGATCTGTCTCTGTTGTTATCTCGCTGTCAAGCCATATGCCTGCCCCTCATCAAGTTCTGACAGTATTATACTTTCCAGTCAGTATTAGAAAATGAATTTTTTGTGCTCAGCCTCTTCCTTGCCTCCCTCTTGGCACCGTTGTTTTGTACTTTGATTTTTACCTAGTTTTTTCGTGGCACAGGTTACTCCCTCCTGTACCAATGTTTTTTATATCTCGTCCCGAGCTCTGGATTGAAGCTTCTTGTACTCTGTGCTGTCATCAGAACAGTCCGCATGAAGTGATTATATTTCCCCGTCTCTCACGGCGGGTCTCATTTGCCCCTCTTCCACTCCATTTGGGGCCGTTCTTTTTGTTGTTGAGAAAAAAGATCCATCTTTGCGGCCCTGTAAATATAGTGGTCTATAGGTCTACATTTGGTCTAGAGCTATCTTTTGCCACTTATGGATTTGGCATTTACTTCATTATCTTCTGCTGCTGTTTTCACTAAATAGGAATTAAGGAGGGTGATGAGTCAAAGACCGCTTATAACACCCCTATTTTAAGGCTTTGGGCGCATGTTGGCAATGGTTGTTGTGAATCCAAAAAGGCAGGAGACGGCAAGAGGAAACTGGCTGGTAAAAAGCAAAACCACGTGCCTTGATGACATTCTTATCTTTTCTAGAAATCTCCAAGAACATGTCCGCCCCGGTTATTGGAGACTTGGCTATATGTCAAAGCGGAGAAATCCCAATTTTACTCGCCTTCGGTGTCGTTTTGGGGGTTCATTGTGGAGAAGGGCTATCTCAGACCTGATCCTGCAAAAATCCAGGCAGCGGTCGAGTGGCCATCTCCTACATCAAGGAAGCACTTGCAAAGTTTCTGGGGTTTTGCTAACTTCTATAGTCGATTATCCGCAACTTTAGCAGCAAAGCTGAACCCTTGACAAGGCTTACATCCATTAAGGTACCTTTCCGGTGGACCCCAGAAGCCGAGGCCGCCGTTTCTTTGCTCAAACAAATACTTACTAAAGCACCAATCTTAGAGCTCATTGATCCTGCTTTACAATTTTTTGTCGAAGTTGATGCATCGGGTACAGGAGTCAGAGCAATTTTGTCTTAGTGTTACCCGGTGGACCAGAGGCTTCACCCTTGTGCCTTCTTCTCGCGTCACCTCTCGTGTGGAGAATAGATGCAGACCATCGCTCCTGCGCTACAGGAGTGGAAGCAATGATTGGAGGTGACTGCCACACCATTCCTGGTCGTCACAGATCATAAAAACCTGGCATATACTGTATATGGACTGCTCAAAGACTTAACTCAAGCATATTAGCCACTGTTTCCCACACTTTTTAAGTCGCCCACAGTTACCAACCACCCTTTGTCGGTCGAAATCCAGTTGCCCCGATCCATCAAGCGCCATCCCATATTTCACGTCTCCAAACTCAAGCCTCCTTTGACGCTTCCTCCACCTCTGGTCACAGGGCGGAGCCACCTTCGCGTACACCTGATTCCCATTTCCTCCTGACTATAGCTCTCCAGTCCATTCACTCGGCGCCAGTAGATATCTGATGGTGTTCATCGCCTCTGCTTCGGCTCCACTCTTGCTTCTCGTTTCCTGTGGCTCTGCCATGTAGTTATTTTTCATCACTCCTTTTTGAGTGCACTTTTTATTATTGATATTATTTCCTCTCTGCATTGGGGTTTGGGTCCTACTCCAGCAAAGCCCATGTATGTATGTGTGTGTGTGTGTGTATGTGGATGTGTCCTGGGCATGACGTTAAAGTGCATCCGGCAGTGTAGGCTCCTATATGGGGTCTTGGGGCACTAGGAGATTATCTCCTTTACTACTGTTACCCCAGGTGGCCCTTGGCAAAGGCCTAGTACCTGACTTCCCCCTAGCCAGGGATACGGTGAAGACCTCAACGGCGGAGCAGGCGGAAGACGGTAGATTTAAGAACTACCACAACGGCTGCGATGGCGGAAGAAGGCTGCAGCAGAAAAGGGTCCCCAGTCGTCTTGGACTCCATGCCAAACAAAGTCACGCACAGGCATCCTCCATAAAGGGATACACCCCTACCAGGAGGATTGTCATACTCGTTCGAGTGACCGCCAGTCCAGAAATTATTTGCGCATGCGCGAAACGCTGCAATTCCCTCCCTGTGAGGTTCTCTGCTCTGCTCGCAGCACCAGCTGACCGGCAGCACCCGTCACTACTCTTAGTCTTGGTGATGCTTTTACCTCAGTCTCTAAGAATAAACAATTTTAAAAAAAGTCTCCAATAACACTGGAAGAAGTCGCAATCTTTGTCGCTAGTGGCTGTTGACACAAAAAAGTAGCCAAGAGGATTGGAAAGTTTGATTGATTGATTGATTGAGACTTTTATTAGTAGGTTGCACAGTGAAGTACATATTCCGTACAATTGACCACTAAATGGTAACACCCGAAAAAGTTTTTCAACTTGTTTAAGTCGGGGTCCACTTAAATTGATTCATGATACAGATATATACTAGCATATATACTATCATCATAATACAGTCATCACACAAGATAATCACATTTAATTATTTACATTATTTACAATCAGGGGTGTGGAGGGGGGGGGGGGTAGGATATGGACATCAAGTAGTGGACATAAAGAGAGAGAGAGAGAGAGAGAGAGAGAGAGAGAGAGAGAGAGAGAGAGAGAGAGAGAGAGAGAGAGATCAGAAGGCATAAGAAAAAGTATCTGCATTCGATTGTTTACATTTGATTATTAGCAATCCGGGGAGGGTGTTAGTTTAGGGTTGTAGCTGCCTGGAGGTGAACTTTTATTGCAGTTTTGAAGGAGGATAGAGATGCCCTTTCTTTTACACCTGTTGGGAGCGCATTCCACATTGATGTGGCATAGAAAGAGAATGAGTTAAGACCTTTGTTAGTTCGGAATCTGGGTTTAACGTGGTTAGTGGAGCACCCCCTGGTGTTGTGGTTATGGCGGTCATTTACATTAAGGAAGTAGTTAGACATGTACTTCGGTATCAGGGAGGTGTAGTGGATTTTATAGACTAGGCTCAGTGCAAGTTGTTTAACTCTGTCCTCTACCTTGAGCCAGCCCACTTCAGAGAAGTGGGTAGGAGTGAGGTGGGATCTGGGGTGGAGGTCTAGAAGTAACCTGACTAGCTTGTTCTGAGATGTTTGGAGTTTAGATTTGAGGGTTTTGGAGGTGCTGGGGTACCAGGAGGTGCATGCGTAATCGAAAAAGGGTTGAACGAGAGTTCCCGCCAGAATCCTCAAGGTGCTTTTGTTGACCAGAGAGGAAATTCTGTAGAGAAATCTCGTTCGTTGGTTAACCTTTTTGATTACCTTGGTTGCCATTTTATCACAGGAAAGGTTAGCCTCTAGAATGGAACCTAGGTAGGTGACCTCATCTTTCCTGGTGATAACAATGTCACCTACTTTTATGGTGAAGTCATTGACTTTCTTAAGGTTGATGTGGGACCCAAACAGGATGTATTTTGTTTTACCCAAGTGTATGGATAGCTTGTTGTCAGCGAGCCAGGTGCAAGTTCTACAGAGCTCAAGTCACCAGATTTAGCAACAATTTTGCCGAGTTGGCACCACCGAAATACCTTCTGTAGTTCAAGATTTACGGTAATTTGAAAACGGCGCTGCACATCATAATGACGGCTACATTTTCAATGTTAAGGGTCTAAAAAATTATGTTGAAACATCCGACGGGCCTTAACTACCCAGGTCTGCTGCAATGTCTTTTAAAATCTAGATCTGACCCAGATTAAATTAGATTTGTCATTAGACACTGCTGTGAGGAGGAGGCGACTTGTCCAGGGTGTAACCCGCCTTCCGCCCAAATGTGTCATGATCCGTGGTCCGGATCATGTTTTGTTTAGTTATGTTCTGTTAGTTTTGGACTCGATTAGTTCCTGTTTGCGCTTCCTTGTTTGTTTTGTCACCATGGCGACTCATTAGTTTCACCTGCCTCATTTGTTCGGATCACACCTGTCGCTAATCATGAGATTATTATTTAAGCCTGTGGTTGCGACATTGCTCTGTTCTGACTTGTTTCATGCCATAGTTCATGCTGATAGTTTCATGCTTGTATTCATGCGTTTGCCTTGTTCATACTGCTCGTTCCATGCCTTGCCAAGTAAGTTTTGTCTATTCATGCCACAGTTAGCGAGTTTTTGTTTCATGTCCATAGTTCACGCTAAGTGTTAGTTTTGTTTCCTTCGCTAATTTGTGCCTTCGCATTGTACGCCTTTTGTTTGTCCCTCTTTGAAAGTCAAGATTAAATAATGTTCCCACCTTCAAGCCTTGTCCGGTATAGTCCGATTTAGGGCTGCAACTAACGATTAATTTGATAACCGATTAATCTGTCGATTGTTATTTTGATTAATCGATTAATAATCGGATAAAAGAGACAAACTACATTTCTATCCTAGCCAGTATTTTATTGGAAAAAAACAGCATACTGGCACCATACTTATTTTGATTATGGTTTCTCAGCTGTTTGTAAATGTTGCAGTTTATAAATAAAGGTTTATTAAAAAATAAAAAAAAATGTAAATAAAAAAAACAAAAAAAAACTCTGCGCATGCGCATAGCATAGATCCAATGAATCGATGACTAAATTAATCGGCAACTATTTTAATAATCGATTTTAATCGATTTAATCGATTAGTTGTTGCAGCCCTAGTCCGATTGCATCCCGGGAGAACAAATCTCGCAGTAAGCTGCGAAAACCCCCGCGTCCTGACAAAATGCAGTTGAGATAGGCTCCAGCAACCCCCCGTGACCCCAAAAAAGGGACACGCGGTAGAAAATGGATGGATGGCATTAGACACTGTTATGTCGATTATGCATGCACCTCCTGGTACCCTAGCACCTCCAAAACCCTCAAATCTAAACTCCAAACATCTCAGAACAAGCTAGTCAGGTTACTTCTAGACCTCCACCCCAGATCCCACCTCACTCCTACCCACTTCTCCAAAGTGGGCTGGCTCAAGGTGGAGGACAGAGTTAAACAACTTGCACTGAGCCTAGTCTATAAAATCCGCTACACCTCCCTGATACCGAAGTACATGTCAAACTACTTCCTTAACGTAAATGACCGCCATAACCACAACACCAGGGGGTGCTCCACTAACCACGTTAAACCCAGATTCTGAACTAACAAAGGTCTTAACTCATTCTCTTTCTATGCCACATCAATGTGGAATGCGCTCCCAACAGGTATAAAAGAAAGGGCATCTCTATCCTCCTTCAAAACCGCAATAAAAGTTCACCTCCAGGCAGCTACAACCTAAACTAACACCCTCCCCGGATTGCTAATAATCAAATGTAAACAATCAAATGCAGATACTTTTTCTTATGCCTTCTGATCTCTCTCTCTCTCTCTCTCTCTCTCTCTCTCTCTCTCTCTCTCTCTCTCTCTCTCTCTCTCTCTCTCTCTCTCTCTCTCTCTCTCTCTCTCTCTCTCTCTCTCTATGTCCACTACTTGATGTCCATATCCCCCCCCCCTCCACACCCCTGATTGTAAATAATGTAAATAATTCAATGTGATTATCTTGTGTGATGACTGTATTATGATGATAGTATATATGATAGTATATATCTGTATCATGAATCAATTTAAGTGGACCCCGACTTAAACAAGTTGAAAAACTTATTCGGGTGTTACCATTTAGTGGTCAATTGTACGGAATATGTACTTCACTGTGCAACCTACTAATAAAAGTCTCAATCAATCAATCAATCAATCAATGTCAAGTTTTTAATCCGGATGTGATTGAGATTTACAATACATTTGTCATCCATGTAAGATTTCATGTTCGGGCTTTAATTACCAACACATCGGCAAAGGTTTAGATTGCTCTTTTTCTGTTTTTGATGTAGCATTCCTAAAGGTGTGTTTTGCACAGTCTGGTCTTCATCATCTGCATGGCGTTCTGGCAGATGTCTCACATAACACGCTGGAGTTCATTGACATTATTGTTGTGTTCCAAAAAAAAAAAAACCCCCAGTGAGAGTAAATTTCCAAACATGTGTCTTATCTCACCTGCTCTCACTCTGTCGAGGACGCCATCGAGACGAAGTCACGGCGACCGCGGGGACAACGTGACATTTTACTAGAATGTAGGAAGTCTGAATGGTAGACTCGACGTGCCACTACCTTCTAACAGGCTGATTTCATGACACAACATGGATCTAAAGCTGCTGCATTGTCAAAAATATATCAAATTGTACTTATTTATTTGCCATGTACTCACCGGACACGTCCTAATGTATTTAACGAGATCTAATTGAAAAAGTAAATGTTGACTTTTGATTGAAAGCGTCCATCATGTTCTAAATTCCGCACAAGTTTGATTACCGACACAAAAGGCCAACAAAAGTGCGAAACCATGTTAACATGCACACACATGTGGAAGTCATCCTCTGACCTGTAGCGTAGGTTTAACGTTTACACAATCGCACACGCACACACAAATACACCAGCTGGAGACTATTATTGTTGGCGCCGCCCACAGGAAGTCGGCCATCATTTCAGAATGACAGGTACATGGAAGGATCTCAGCTCTGGTGGGATTCTTAGGAGGATCAGGAATTAGCTCAGGCGCAGGCCTTAAAGTGGTGTGGAAAAACGCGTCTATGGGCTCGTATCTTGACGGAATTTTTGGCACCTGATAAAGAGCCGCCCTATGACCAAGTTAGGTTTTTCCCATCGTCACACTTTAAAAAAAATGTTACCTGTTTGACAGAGGCTCCTAAGTTTTTAGCTGTGTCCCATTCCAAAGGATGCACCCTTTAAAGCAGTGGTCCCCAACCGGTACCGCAAGAAATTAAAAAAAAAAAAAAAAAATTTTTTTAATTTTTTTTATTAAATCAACATAAAAAACACAATATATACATTATATATCAATATAGATCAATACAGTCTGCAGGGATACAGTCCGTAAGCACACATGATTGTATTTCTTTATGAAAAAAAAAAATAAAATAAAATAAAAAAATAAAATTCCACCCCCCCCCGTCCCCCCGTCCGTGGGACAAATTTTCAAGCATTGACCGGTCCGCAGCTACAAAAAGGTTGGGGAACACTGCTTTAAAGGACCCAGCTTTACACACTAGGTCAAGGTGATGCATTCAAAGACAACTCAAAAATGCATCAATATTTGGCTTCCAACAGACGTCCTTGTTCCGTCAAATGTTCTCAGCATTATGTCCCCATGTTAGGCAGCTATATGTTAGCATTAGTAACGTTGCATATTTCAACATAACAGTTTCTTGGGTCATCCGTAGCATAATGTTTTTGGAATTATAAATAGGGCTGAATACTTTTTCCCTTCTGATACGATACCGGTGTTAGAGCCTGAAGTATTTGCCGATACAAATATTAACCTCCTGGTACCCTAGCACCTCCAAAACCCTTAAATCTAGACTCCAAACATGCTAGCCAGGTTACTTTTAGACCTCCACTCCAGATCCCACCTCACTCCTACCCACTTCTCCAAAGTGGGCTGGCTCAGGGTGGAGGACAGAGTAAAACAACTTGCACTGAGCCTAGTCTATAAAATCCGCTACACCTCCCTGATACCGAAGTACATGTCAAACTACTTCCATAACCTAAATGACCGCCATAACCACAACACCAGGGGGAGCTCCACAAACCACGTTAAACCCAGATTCCGATCCAACAAAGGTCTTAACTCATTCTCCTTCCATGCCACATCAATATGGAATGCGCTCCCAACAGGTGTAAAAGAAAGTGCATCTCTATCCTCCTTCAAAACCGCACTAAAAGAACACCTCCAGGCAACTACAACCCTAGACTAACACCCTCTCCCCTCCACATCCCACCTCCCCGGATTGTAAATAATCAAATGTAAATAATCACATGTATATACTTGTTCTTATGCTTTCTGAGCTCACTATGTTCACTGCTCGCTGTACATACCAAGTCAGACCTACACTGTTTCAATGTCCATTTCTCAGATTATGCAATTGTTGATGACGGAAGTCACCCCCCGGATTGTAAATAGTGTAAATAATGTAAATAATTCAATGTATATACTCTGATGATTAACTTGTGTGATGACTGTATTATGCTGATAGTATATATTTGTACCACAAATTGATTTACTTGGACCCCGACTTAAACAAGTTGAAAAACGTATTCGGGTGTTACCATTTAGTGGTCAATTGTACGGAATAAGTACTATACTGTGCAATCTACTAATAAAAGTTTCAATCAATCAATCAATCAACCGTTACGATATCAGCACTAGTCATACATATGAGGGTTGTCTCGATACTAATAATTTGGTACCGGTACCAAAATGTATATCGATACTTTTCAAATAAAGGGAACTACGAAAAAACCTCAATATTGGCTTTATTTTAACAGAAAATCATACAATACAATAAACATATGTTTCCTATTGCACTCAAATAACAATTTTACGAGGTTAAAATATAAATTAAAGGCCATTAAACACATTGGGCTTTTGTTGTTTATTAGTATTATTAGTATGTACTAAAAACAAAACTATGGATACATGTACACAGATAAGCCATGTAGCAGGTAAAACGCACATTTGTTAAATATAATTTTTTTTTAGCAATTTGTTACACAATTCAGTAATTTCACTTGCATTCGTTGACGCTTGATGCTAGGCATCAAGCCAAGCAGCTGTGTGCGCGTCTACGTGTCTACATGTGCACAACAGGGGAGCTGGTTAACTCATGAGAGTAGCGTAAGTGTGTTTGCGAGAATGGCAATGTTTTTGCTGGCTGACGTCAGTGAGTGAGTGGGCGAGTGAAAAGAGAGAGAGGTCGCGCGTGCATTGCGCAGTAGAGTGACGAACGTGTCCGCTTGTGTCCTACAAGATTGTCACGAATCGGCGGCCTCGTCATTCTGACCGGAAAGCGGCGCTTAGCAGACCCATTGCTGGGTAAAGTGAAGGACGTTACCCCCGACGAAAACATCCGCCTTGGAGGGAACGTCTGCCCTGGGCTCCTCGACTACGGTCTGCACCGGAGCCGAACAGCAGGAAAGGTGTAACAACTACATTATTACCGGTCACTCTTTATAAATCGTTGTGCAGATCTGAATGCTTATTATTTAAATGTTTACCTAAGTTTGAAGCAAAGGTGCTAATACTAATTGCCACATTTGGCGAGGCATGTTTTAAAGCGTCACCTTTATCGTTACTTTTGAAGCCCAAATACCTCTATATTGCACTTCACCACCTTCTTTATTAACCAGTAGAATTGCCGTTTTTTGCCATTCTTCCTCTCCAAGATGTTATTGCTTGTATGCACTTTGTGTGCGTTTTTGACACACTCAACATCATGCGCCAGATGAACGAATGGTACCGGTATAGTACAGATTTCATATATATATATATATATATATATACATATATATATATATATATATATATATATATATATATATATATATATATATATATATATATATATATATATATATATATATATAGTAACACTTTAGTATGTGGAACAGATATTCACCATTAATTAGTTGCTTATTAACATGCAAATGAGTAACATATTGGCTCTTAATTAGTCATTATGAAGTACTTATTAATGCCTTATTCTGCATGGCCTTATTATACAACCAGTAAGCCATTAACTAAGAGTCTTCCCTCAATAACCTCAGAATTATTGCTTATTAGTAACCCTAACCCTAACTTTTATATGTTCCCCTAGTGTCCAAATAACTCTAAATTAAGTCTTTGTTACTTTAGTAAGCAACTAATTAATGGTGAATATGTTCCCCATACTAAAGTGTTATATATATATATTTATATTTGATGCATTGGTAGATCTTGCTTTAGTTTTTGGCTGAGACCAGGGATCTTGGGCTCGAAACGGTTGGTACCGCTGTTTGTATGATGATCAATAAATAATGTATTGTGGTAAACAATTGTACAGCATATGATCCTGCGTAATCATCAACGATTTAAATTTTTTTTATAAAAGCTGACAGATTTGACAAAATAATTTGTTTGCAGTAGGGATGTCCGATAATGGCTTTTTGCCGATATTCCGATATTGTCCAACTCTTTAATTACCGATACCGATATCAACCGATACCGATATCAACCGATATATGCAGTCGTGGAATTAACACATTATTATGCCTAATTTGGACAACCAGGTATGGTGAAGATAAGGTCCTTTTTAAAAAAAATTTGTAAAATAAGATAAATAAATTAAAAACATTTTCTTGAATAAAAAAGAAAGTACAACAATATAAAAACAGTTACATAGAAACTAGTAATGAATGAAAATGAGTAAAATTAACTGTTAAAGGTTAGTACTATTAGTGGACCAGCAGCACCGCACAATCATGTGTGCTTACGGACTGTATCCCTTGCAGACTGTATTGATATATATTGATATATAATGTAGGAACCAGAATATTGATAACAGAAAGAAACAACCCTTTTGTGTGAATGAGTGTAAATGGGGGAGGGAGGTTTTTTGGGTTGGTGCACTAATTGTAAGTGTATCTTGTGTTTTTCATGTTGATTTAATTTAAAAAAATAAATAAATAAATAAATAAATTAAAAACCGATACCGATAATAAAAAAAACGATACAGATAATTTCCGATATTACATTTTAACGCATATATCGGCTGATAATATCGGCAGGCCGATATTATCGGACATCCCTCGTTTGCAGTGAAAGATCATTTTTTTATGTGCGACTTTCATGCTAACAAAAAGCAATTTGATGCTACCCATAGTAAGACTTTAGAGGTCTATCATACACTAAAACAGAATAATCATCATCCACTGATTGAATTGCATTCTCAAATGCCCAAATTGAGAATTCTTGTGTCGTATTATCACATCTTTTTCCTTCTGTTGGCACGGAACCCCATTCATTATTGACTCCTTTATGCACTTACTGCGTTGCATGTGATAACAGCAAGATGACGTCGTCGCTGATGCACGGTTGGACCCTTAGCAGGTGACCTTTTTTTTTTTTTTTTTACTCGACAAGTGCGTCGGCACTCAAAACAAAGCACACAAATGTTTTGTTTAAGCAATGTCTTTAATTTAGTTGTAATTATTGGTTGTTACAGTCAGCCTGCCAAGTGGGGCAGTGACCCACCAATCCATTAGAGCAGTGTTTATCAACCACTAGTGTGCCGTGCGATACAGTCTGGTGTGCCGTGGGAGATGATCTAATTTCACCTATGTGGGTTAAAAATATTTTTTGCAAACCAATAATTATAGTCTGCAAATGATGTGTTGTTGTTGAGTGTCGGTGCTGTCTAGAGCTCGGCAGAGTAACCGTGTAATTCTCTTCCATGCCAGTAGGTGGCAGCCGGTAGCTAATTGCTTTGTAGATGTCGGAAACAGCGGGAGGCAGTGTGCAGGTAAAAAGGTGTCTAATGCTTAAACCAAAAATTAACACAAGGTGAGTGCCCCTAAGAAAAGGCATTGAAGCTTAGGGAAGGCTATGCGGAACGAAACTAAAACTGAACTGGCTGCAAAGTAAACAAAAACAGAATGCTGGACGACAGCAAAGACTTACTGTGGAGCAAAGACGGCGTCCACAAAGTACATCCGAACATGACATGACAATCAACAATGTCCCCACAAAGAAGGATAAAAACAACTGAAATATTCTTGATTGCTAAAACAAAGTAGATGCGGATTATCGCTCAAAGGAAGACATGAAACTGCTACAGGAAAATACCAAAAAAAGAGAAAAAGCCACCAAAATAGGAGCGCAGGACAAGAACTAAAACACTACACACAGGAAAACAGCAAAAAACTCCAAATAAGTCACGGCGTGATGTGACAGGTCGTGACAGTACACCTACTTTGAGACAAGAGCTATATTGATGCATGGTTAGTCATGGTTTTGTCATGTCTGTGGGATCATGTTTTGTTTTAGTCATGTCCTGTTTGGTTTTGGTCACTTAGTTCCTGCTTTTTCACTCCCTTGTTTTGTCACCATAGCAACCATTAGATTCACCTGTTTCACATTTTGAGTCACGCACCTGTTTTCACTAATCATGTCACCAGTATTTAGGCTTGCAGTTGTCAGGAAGTCAGCCTGGCGACATTAACTCTGTTACCCCTGTTTACTTCTGACACCCATGCTATCCTTTGCTTCCTGTTGATACCACAGTTCATGCTCCATGCTTTCCAAGTAAGTTTTTGTTTATGACCATAGTTCAGTTTATGTGTTGACGTTCTTTTGTTTCATAGCCAAGTTTGTTCCCCGCCTTGTGCGCGCCTTTTGTTTGCACCCTTTGTTCCTTTTTTATAGTAAAATTAAATCATGTCCCTACCTTCACGTCATGTCCACTCCAATTTCTTTGCATCTCGGGAAAACAAACCCTGCCATAGTCCACGTTATGACAGGTTTAAAGGCCTACTGAAATGATTTTTTTTTATTTAAACGGGAATAGCAGATCCATTGTATGTGTCATACTTGATCATTTCGCGATATTGCCATATTTTTGCTGAAAGGATTTAGTAGAGAAAATCGACGATAAAGTTTGCAACTTTTGCTCGCTGATTAAAAAAAAAGCCTTGCCTGTACCGGAAGTAGCGTGACGTCGCAGGTTGAAAGGCTCCTCACATTTCCCCATTGTTTACACCAGCAGCGAGAGCGATTCGGACCGAGAAAGCGACGATTACCCCATTAATTTGAGCCAGGATGAAAGATTTGTGGATGAGGAACGTGAGAGTGAAGGACTAGAGTGCAGTGCAGGACGCATCTTTTTTCTCTCTGACCGTAACTTAGGTACAAGCTGGCTCATTGGATTCCACACTCTCTCCTTTTTCTATTGTAGATCACAGATTTGTATTTTAAACCACCTCGGATACTATATCCTCTTGAAAATGAGAGTCGAGAACGCGAAATGGACATTCAGTGCCTTTTATCTCCACGACAATACATCGGCGAATGCTTTAGCTACGAGCTAACGTGATAGCATCGTGCTTTAACTGCATATAGAAACAAAAAAATAAACCCCTGACTGGAAGGATGGATAGAAAATCAACAATACTATTAAACCGTGGACATGTAAATACACGGTTAATGCTTTCCAGGCTGGCGAAGGTTAACAATGCTGTGATAATGACGCCATTGAAGCTAACTTAGCAACTTAGCAACCGGACCGCACAGAGCTATGATAAAAACATTAGCTCTCCACCTACGCCAGCCAGCCCTCATCTGCTCATCAACACCCGTGCTCACCTGCGTTCCAGCGATCGGCAGAAGGACGAAGGACTTCACCCGATGCGTTTGGCGGCCCGGAGACGTAGGAAGTCAAGGTGAGGTCGGCGGCTAGCGCGGCTAGCTCTCCAACAAAGTCCTCCTGGTTGTGTTGCTGTAGTCCGCTGCTAATACACCGATCCCACCAACAACTGTCTTCTTTGCAGCCTTCATTGTTCATTAAACAAATTGCAAAAGATGTCCAGAATACTGTGGAATTATGAAATGAAAACAGAGCTTTTTGTATAGGATTCTACGGGGTACCATAACTTCCGTTACTCTGACTTCGTCACGCGCATACGTCATCATACCGCGACGTTTCAGCCGGATATTTCCCGGGAAATTTTAAATGTCACTTTATAAGTTAACCCGGCCATATTGGCATGTGTTGCAATGTTAAGACTTCATCATTGATATATAAACTATCAGACTGCGTGGTCGGTAGTAGTGACTTTCAGTAGGCCTTTAAAGTCAACTGAGTTTCGTTTTTTCATGATTTCTGCTGGTGGTGTGCCTCCGGATTTTTTAACGCAAAAAATGTGCCAAGGCTCAAAAAAGGTTGAAAAACACTGCATTAGATGAAGCTGTTTTGCAGCTGCCGCCTGTTTTGTAACACACATTATCGCCACATACAGGTCGGGAGTGGAACAGTATTACTCCCAACGTGTCAGACTGGTATGAAATTGTGCTTTTACCCCAGCAGGGTCCGTGCATGAGGCGGCTCCTCTCACTACTGCAAAGTGTCTCGTTAGATTTGGGAGGCGGCGCAGGTAATGGTGAGCGACGGTGCGGTGTGGGCTAAGTGCAATTAGTGTCACAACGGTGGTGAGAGGAGGAGGATGACGATATTTAACGTGTGCCTCAGGAGCGCGGTGAATAGTTCATGAAAGAAAAAGCGTCCCGGTGAGAGTGTTGTCAATATTCATGTGACTGTCGTGACAGACACCTGCATGTCTACTTTCCCTCACAAAGGTTTTCTTTATTATCACAATACATTATTCCAACTTGGGCTGGGCGATATGGCCTTTTATTAATATCTCGATATTTTTAGGCCATGTCACGATACACCATATATATCTCGATATTTGGCCTTAGCCTTGAATGAACACTTGATGCATTTAATCACACCAGTAGGATGATTCTATGTGTCTACATTAAAACATTCTTGGTCATACTGCACTAATATAGGCTCATTTTAAACTTTCATGCAGAGAGGGAAGTCACACCTGAGTCAATTTACCAAAACTGTATTTATTAAACAGTTATTAAAGGCCTATTGAAAGGATTTTTTTTATTTAAACGGGGATAGCAGATCCATTCTATGTGTCATACTTGATCATTTCGCGATATTGCCATATTTTTGCTGAAAGGATTTAGTAGAGAACATCGACGATAAAGTTCGCAACATTTGGTCGCTGATAAAAAAAAGCCTTGCCTGTACCGGAAGTAGCGTGACGTCACAGGTTGAAAGGCTCCTCACATTTCCCCATTGTTTACACCAGCAGCGAGAGCGATTCGGACCGAGAAAGCGACGATTACCCCATTAATTTGAGCCAGGATGAATGATTTGTGGATGAGGAACGTGAGAGTGAAGGACTAGAGTGCAGTGCAGGACGCATCTTTTTTCTCTCTGACCGTAACTTAGGTACAAGCTGGCTCATTGGATTCCACACTTTCTCCTTTTTCTATTGTGGATCACGGATTTGTATTTTAAACCACCATCCTCTTGAAAATGAGAGTCGAGAACGCGAAATGGACATTCACAGTGACTTTTATCTCCACGACAATACATCGGCGAAGCACTTTAGCTACAGAGCTAACGTGATAGCAAAATAAATAAAACCCTGACTGGAAGGATAGACAGAAGATCAACAATAATATTAAACCATGGACATGTAACTACACGGTTAATGCTTTCCAGCCTGGCGAAGCTTAACAATGCTGTTGCTAACGACGCCATTGAAGCTAACTTAGCAACAGGACCTCACAGAGCTATGCTAAAAACATTAGCTATCCACCTACGCCAGCCAGCCCTCATCTGCTCATCAACACCCGTGCTCACCTGCGTTCCAGCGATCGACGGAGCGACGAAGGACTTCACCCGATCATAGATGCGGTCGGCGGCTAGCGTCGGATAGCGCGTCTGCTATCCAAGTCAAAGTCCTCCTGGTTGTGTTGCTGCAGCCAGCCGCTAATACACCGATCCCACCTGAAGCTTTCTTTTTTGCAGTCTTCATTGTTCATTAAACAAATTGAGAAAGATTCACCAACACAGATGTCCACAATACTGTGGAATTTTGCGATGAAAACCGAGCTTTTTGTATTGGGATACAATTGTCCGAATACTTTCGTTTCAACGATTGACGTCACGCGCATACGTCATCATACATAGACGTTTTCAACCGGAAGTTTGCCGGGAAATTTAAAATGTCACTTTATAAGTTAACCCGGCTGTATTGGCATGTGTTGCAATGTTAAGATTTCATCATTGATGTATAAACTATCAGACTGCGTGGTCGGTAGTAGTGGCTTTCAGTAGGCCTTTAAAAGTTCAATTTAAATGTTAATGTCGCAAATAGAAAAAAATGTTTAATCACAAAGATTATTATTCATTTATTACTTATGTCAGGCTGATTAGAAAAATAATTATTCGCAGTCCAACAATGATTGATAGAGCAAACTAATCCATAGATTTCTCGATTACTAATATAATCCATAGCTGCAGCACTAAAACCCATAATGCAAAGCTAAGGTATTTTGTTTAGATAGATTAGCATACATTGACTGGATTGGATAGTTTTTAGCATTTTTATGTACAAAATGTTTGCAAACGGTTCCCCATCTTTCAGTTTGGACACGCCTGTTCTACATAATGCAACCTGCCTGGTCCAGCCTCTGCACGTTCCGCCTGTAGTTCGAACCCGGGTTCTCCGGATGAGAGTCAACAGCGCTAGGCATTGAGCTTAAAGCCAGAGCTGTCGACTCTACGTCCAGTGCTAACGTTTAAGGTGTTCTGGGGAGAAGTTTACTAACGTACACATTGGCAGAGCCGCACTGGCACACTAAAACTCACTCATCCGGGTCACGGCACCATTGTGACCCACCTGGTTCAGCCTCTACTTTAATTCCGCTTGGGGCTCGAATTTGGGTCGACTCTGGGCTATGTTACAATAACATATCATACATGGTGGTCTTTTATTGTGGGAGTTTAACGAGAAATATCCGCTTTTTCAACTCCAATAGTCACTGATATCGCAGCCCTATTGACCAGCCGTCCTTCTTTGGTAACTTGGCTCATTGTCCATGTTGGATCTAATGAAACGGGAAGACACTCATTAAAAAAAAGTCTGAAAAGTATTTCTCAATCTTCAGTCTCTTCAGTCTGCTGGAAAAGGGTAACGTTAAAGTTGTCACGATCTGTTACCCGGATCATGTTTTGTTTAGTTGTGTTCTGGATCATGTTTTGTTTTGTTGTTTGACTACCTCAGCTCTGTTTTCAGCACCCCTGGGTTTGTGTTTTGGTTTCCATGGGTGCTGATTAGTTTCACCTGCCTCTGATTAGTGTCCGGGACGCTCACCTGCTGCCGGGCACTAATCAGAGAGCTACTTATTCCCGTTTCTCGCCACAATCAGTCTGGCTTCCTCTTTTGCTTTCATGCTTACATCGGTTACCGTTTGGATTCCAGAGCTAAGCTTTGTCGTATGTTGGGCGTTTCTTGTTTGCTATTCTGTTAGCTTCCCATTTTACCGACACGCTGATGCTCTTTTGTTTGTATCCCGCATGATTTATGGACATTAAATCATTTTCTTACCTGCACGCTTCGTCCGGAGTGTTCCGTCTGCATCCTGGGAGAACGACCACGCAGTAAAATGAATAGAATAGAATATAGAATGTATCTTTATTGTCATTGTACATTGTACAACGAAATTGTAAACACAACTAATTTAGTGCAAATTCATAATAACACATAAAAACATAGATAAATAGATAAAAATATATAAAATTCATAAAAATACCAAGCACAGTCATTCTTGTCTTGTGTTCAGCGACATTATTGCTCTCGGGTAAAAAATGCGACCCCGACGTGACAGAAGTACTACTGTACATGAATATTCAAATGAAATGATCAATATTTTACCCATGTCTTTATTCTCTTGTCTTTTCTTTCAATTCTATTATTTAGTTTCCTTTCATCCTTCCTTTTTCCTTTTTCATGACCTATTCCTGTCCTGTAATTTCCTTTTATTTGGGCCCGAGTGGCAAGCACCGCATGTGTGATGCAATGCACCACAAGGGCCTAATGACATTGCTGTGTTTTTGTCATTATTATTATTATTATTATTATTATTATTATTATTCTCCAGGTTTCAACGCTTTTTTTGAGGCCCTTAACATACACGAAAAGTCCCTAAATTTTGCATATGCATCATGATTAGAGATGTCCGATAATTGCTTTTTTGCCGATATCCAATATTCCGATATTGTCTAACTCTTAATTACCGATTCCGATATCAACCGATACCGATATATACAGTCGTGGAATTAACACATTATTATGCCTAATTTTGTTGTGATGCCCCGCTGGATGCATTAAACAATGTAACAAGGTTTTCCAAAATAAATCAACTCAAGTTATGGAAAAAAAATGCCAACATGGCACTGCCATATTTATTATTGAAGTCACAAAGTGCATTATTTGTTTTAACATGCCTCAAAACAGCAGCTTGGAATTTAGGACACGCTCTCCCTGAGAGAGCATGAGGAGGTTGAGGTGGGGGGGGGTTGGGAGTAGCGGGGGGTGTATATCGTAGCGTCCCGGAAGAGTTAGTGCTGCAAGGGGTTCTGGGTATTTGTTCTGTTGTGTTTATGTTGTGTTACGGTGCGGATGTTCTCCCGAAATGTGTTTGTCATTCTTGTGTGGTGTGGGTTCACAGTGTGGCGCATATTTGTAACAGTGTTAAAGTTGTTTATACGGCCACCCTCAGTGTGACCTGTATGGCTGTTGACCAAGTATGCTTTGCATTCACTTGTGTGTGTGAAAAGCCGTAGATATTATGTGATTGGGCCGGCACTTCTCCCTACGTCATGAATTTTACTTTTTGAAACCGATACCGATAATTTCCGATATTACATTTTAAAGCATTTATCGGCCATTTACCTCTAATCATGATTGGCGAAAAATTTAACATTTTGGGATTCCCGAAAAACCATCCATTTTCTATCGCTTGTCCCTCTCGGGGTTGCGGGGGTGCTGGAGCCTATCCCAGCTGCACTCGGGCGGAAGGCGGGGTACATCCTGGACAAGTCGCCACCTCACATATAGACAACATTCACACACTAGGGGCAATTTAGTGTTGCCGATCAACCTATTAATTTTTAAAATTGTCTCTCTAGCGCCACCTTTAAAATGAGTAAAAATGTGTTCCTCTCACCAGTTTCACATAAAACAAAAATTGATAGAGACTTCTATTTTTCCCTTTTATTTTATATTATTTGGCTCATATTGTTTCCCTATTTACTTATTTTTTATTCCTCCCTACCCATCCTTTACTCATCTTCCTCTCCATTCTTTCCTTCTTCTCTCCTTTCCTTGTTCTTGTATTTCCCTCCCTGGCTCCCATCATTAGCAAGAGCATGACAAGTATCCAGCTGGGGTTCATCTTGAATGATGTCACCCAGGTGAGTCACAATGACTTAACATCCAACTAATGACTGAGGATGCGTCTGCCTGTATCCCATCATGCACTGGGGCCAAGGGTATCACAGAATAATGATAATAAAGCGCTTTATCACCTATAACATAAAGCGGACTTTGTTTTTTTTCTTTGTTTTTTTTTCTTGTTTTTTTTTTCTTGTTTTTTTTATTGACATCCAGCATCAGACATTCCTATCCATTACATCATGTTCACATAAATCATATACTGTATCTATTGTCTGCCCTAAATGTCAAAATATTTTTGTTTATATCCCATCCATACCACCCCCCCCAAAAAAGAAAGAAACAACATACAAAAAAACAAAGTAATATCTACAAATACATTGATTAAATAAACAAAACAAAAACAAAAACAACAACAACAAAAAAAAGGAAATAATACATTAATAGTAATAATATATATGTATATGTATACCGTATTTCCTTGAATAGCCGCAGGGGCGTTAATTAATTTAAAACCTCCTGTCACTCCTGCGTTTACCGGAAACCGGCGGGATGGCCGTGCATGCGGTAATTATTTTAAAACCTCTTCTCACTCCGGCGTTTACCAAAAGGAATCCATAAAATTTAGGCGTGCGCTTTGAGTGTGATGTAAGCATACCATCATGAAAAGCACATTTAATTAAAAAAAATGTTATTATGGTCTTACCTGTACTTATAAATGGAGTCCATTTGCAGCTCCTTCTGACCAAAAGCATCGATAACTTGTTTATAGAAGTCTTCATTATTTTCTTTTTTCCGTTTTAAAAGTCTCTGTCTCGATGGAGATATTCCTTTAATTGTTACCTCCTGCTTCCATTGAAAGTCCAGTTTAGAAAACTGTTTTATTTTAGATACCAGTATGTAATACTCCATGTTAAAAAAAAAAAAATCCCTTGCTGCGTGTGTTCACTTCTTCTGCAGTACCGGAAGTCGCAAGAAGGATCACTAGCGCGGCAGCGCCCTCTACCACCAGGAGGCGGGAGTCATTTAATGACTTATACAGTATTTCACACACGCAGCTACGGTATATTAATAAAACATAGATGCTTACTGTTCTCTTTAACATACTGTGCCGGTATTCAATAGCTTGGACCTTAAATCCTACTGAATAGCTCTTTATCTTTTTTCCTTTGTGCGATTGTAAACTACTGAAATCAGCTTCCTCCATTTTGAAGATGAGGACAGATGCGTCACTCGTGACGTAACGAATTTGACCCGGTGGAAGTTCTAGCCATATGCTAAATATTTTGCGAAACGAGTTTGACCCGGTGAAAATTATAGACATGCGATAATAAAATTAATATTTTGCAAAACGAATTTGATCCGGCTTCAATAATAAACCGGCGATAAGGCCAAGCATGCGTTAATTATTTTGAGAAACGAGTTTGACCCGGCAGTAATTCTAGACGTGCGAATACTATATTCCCTGCGCCAATTCAAGGAAATACGGTATATTTATATATATATATGTATCTGTTTATATTTTATTTTATTTATTATTACTGAAGCGGACTTTGTTTTTAAATACAATATAGACTAATCTTTTTAACCATTTAAAAAAAAAAAAAATTAAACCTATAAGAACCACAAAGATGCATGCTTAGAGTAAATTTCGCAAATATAAGACATTTGTGATGTTTTTTTTAATATAATGCTACTAACTGATGTGAAATATGTTGCATTAATGTTACAGTATGCTATATGTATTCTTAACACGTTTTAGTACGAATGAACTTTGAATTGAACAAAGACTATTGTCAGGCGATGACAACGGTGCGTCGCGGAAGACGCAGGAGGTTGTAGTGATTTTTAGGATGCGGACGAACGAGGTAGCAGCGTGCAGTGAAAGGGGTTTTTAGTTCATTAAACTGGCAAAACAAAAGGCGAGAGCAGGGAGGAAGTGCTCTGAACAGACAGATTAGGAAGAAAACAAAACAAAACTGCTGAAAACCAGCAAAACACTCACGGGAAATGTGGAGCAGACGGCGTCCACAAAGTGCGTGCGCACTGGAGCTTGGCATCAAAAAAGGATAGTCAAACAGAAAATAAAATAAGGTAGCTAAAGGATCGACGCCAGTGCTGTTGTTTTTAGGTTATAGAGTTTTTACCCAATCAGAATTCAGCCAGCTTTTGTTGCCATGCTCTACCAAATCTGCCGGAGGCCTTCAGAATCAACAATGTAAGTGAACGGGGACATACAGTTGATAGACAGTTGCGATAGCCAATCAGATCACGAGCTGTTGTCAGTAAGGCCTTCTAGCTGGCCTAAGGCAGATATATATTGTGATGTTATGAGCTAGGTAACATAAGAACTCCATTACCCAGCATGCCACAGTAGTGAAGAGCACGTTTGAATGTAGACATGCCGGCAGCTGGATGTTATCGATGAGCACGCTGTGGAGTAAACTTTAAGAACTCAGCCAACACACCTCGTCTGCATCTTTTTTATGATTAGACAAGACAACACATATATTTGCAAGGCCATTTTCAAGAAGGATATTTAAAGAGAAACTACATCTTGTGAGACCATGTCGGCCAACCCCGGAAGCTCGAATGGGTTCTTCAAATTGTGAGTTCTAGGTGTTTTATTTCTTTATTTTTTTCACGTTTAATATGTTTTTTTGCTATTTCAATTTTGATCGTACAGCATAAGATATGTGTTAATTGCTGATGCAGGTTTATTGATTTTTAAATGCGCCAGAAAATAACTTGTTTTGTACAA
Source organism: Entelurus aequoreus (assembly GCF_033978785.1). Taxonomy (NCBI): domain Eukaryota; kingdom Metazoa; phylum Chordata; class Actinopteri; order Syngnathiformes; family Syngnathidae; genus Entelurus; species Entelurus aequoreus. The sequence goes on along the minus strand of NC_084746.1, from coordinate 46,769,144 downwards.
CGCCCAGTAGTACGTAAATGTGTTTCTGCATAGTACAGACCTGGGCAAATTAAGGCCCAGGTTAGGCTTTTCAATCTGGCCCGCCGGACATTCCCAAATAATTTTTTTAGATCTTTAAGATGGAAAGTGTAGCTGCCATTATGATGTGCAGTGATGTTTTCTAATGACCGTAAGTCTTCAACTATACTAAGTCTTTCAATGCTTGGAATCTGCGCTAATGGATGATATACCAGTTACTATGGTCATCTAATTAGTTACTATTGTAATCAAATTAGTTACTATGGTCATCTACGTCACAGCAGCTCAGACGAGGCACCAAGCAGTGTGGGCGGGAAGCGTTTCCACAGACGCGGAAGGAGATTTTCACAACAAAGTTCTAAAGCTTAGTGATATATCAGATATATCAGATTGTAGGTGGGTTTATTTTGTACCCTTCGCGTTCATATTTCACTGTTTGTTGCATTTTTGTTGCGTTTCACTTGATTGTAAAATATGTCGATCGAAAGGGGGTGTGACATTCATATTCTGTCAATATTCAGTGTTTTATCGTTCATACAAATATTTAAAGGCCTACTGAAAGCCACTACTACCGACCACGCAGTCTGATAGTTTATATATCAATGATGAAATCTTAACATTGCAACACATGCCAATACGGCCGGGTTAACTTATAAAGTGCAATTTTAAATTTCCCGGGGAACTTCTGGTTCAAAACGCCTTTGAGGATGCCGTATGCGCCTGACGTAGCCAGTAGAACACAGGTATGGCTTCCCCATTGAAGCCAATACGAAATAGCTCTGTTTTCATCTCATTATTCAACAGTATTCTGGACATCTGTGTTGGTGAATCTGTTGCAATTTGTTCATTGCATTATGGAGAAAGAAGCTGAGCAAGCAAAGAAGAAAGTCGGTGCGAAGCGGAGTATTTTGCGAGGGAAGTCAGCAACACAACACAGTCGGTGTTTCATTGTTTACATTCCCGAAAGATGCAGTCAAGATCGAAGAACTCGGACAACAGAGACTCTAACCAGGAGGACTTTGACTTCGTTAACAGACGCAGACGCGATTCCGTGAGTACGCTTCCAAACATTTGATCGCTTGCTATAACTAGCTCGAGCTAGTAGCTAGGAGCTAGGAGCTAGCATAACAAACACCTAGGTGTTTGTTATGCGGGATTAATTTGTGGCATATTAAATATAAGCCTGGTTGTGTTGTGGCTAATAGAGTATATATATGTCTTGTGTTTATTTACTGTTGTAGTCATTCCCAGCTGAATATCAGGTCACCCCCGGCTCTCACAGCATCTTCCCTATCTGAATCGCTTCCACTCCCCACTAGTCCTTCACTTGCATTTTCCTCATCCACAAATCTTTCATCCTCGCTCAAATTAATGGGGAAATCGTCGCTTTCTCGGTCCGAATCTCTCTCACTTCATGCGGCCATCATTGTAAACAATAGGGAACTTTGCGTATATGTTCAACTGACTACGTCACGCTACTTCCGGTAGGTGCAAGCCTTTTTTTTAATCAGATACCAAAAGTTGCGATCTTTATCGTCGTTGTTCTATACTAAATCCTTTCAGCAAAAATATGGCAATATCGCGAAATGATCAAGTATGACACATAGAATAGATCTGCTATCCCCGTTTAAATAAAAAAAATTCATTTCAGTAGGCCTTTAAAACTCCATTACGTTTTTTAAGGCGGTCTGTCATAACGTTTTTAGCATTCAATCCGACATTATTGTGAGGTTTATATTAGTGTTCCTAAAAATAGATATACCGGCCCCCAGACACATTTTTTTCTCTAAATGTGGCCCCCGAGTCAAAATAATTGCCCAGGCCTGGTATAGTATTTGTCCAGCAATGGTCATGTGGTGACAACAATGATGGTATTTTGAGAGGTAATCATTGAAGACGGACATCACTGAAGGCCTCGGTGGGAAACGCACGGCCCGACACTGACGCATACACAAATAAATCAAAAGTTACTCACTGATTTAGTAGTAACATTTGATCACTCCCTGGGAGGTGAGGGGAGCAGTGGGCAGCAGCGGTGGCCACGCCCGGGAATCATTTTTGGTGATTTAACCCCCAATTCCAACCCTTGATGCCGAGTGCCAAATGGGTCCCATTTTTATAGTCTTTGGTATGAATCGGCCGGGGTTTGAACTCACGACCTACCGATCTCAGGGCGGACACTCTAACCCAGGGGTCGGCAACCCGCGGCTCTAGAGCCGCATGCGGCTCTTTAGCGCCGCCCTAGTGGCTCTCAGGAGCTTTTTTAAAAATGTATGAAAAATGGAAAAAGATGAGGGGAGAAAAAAAAGTTTTTGTTTTAATATGGTTTCCGTAGGAGGACAAACATGACGCAAACCTCCCTAATTGTTATAAAGCACACTGTTTATATTAAACATGCTTCACTGATTCGAGTATTTGGCGAGCGCCGTTTTGTCCTACTAATTTTGGCGGTCCTTGAACTCACCGTAGTTTGTTTACATGTATAACTTTCTCCGACTTTCTAGGACGTGTTTTATGCCACTTCTTTTTCTGTCTCATTCTGTCCACCAAACTTTTAACGTCGTGCGTGAAGGCACAAAGGTGAGTTTTGTTGATGTTATTGACTCGTGAGGAGTGCTAGTCAGACATATTTGGTCAGTGCATGACTGCAAGCTAATCGATGCTAACATGCTATTTAGGCTAGCTATATGTACATATTGCAGCATTATGCCTCATTTGTAGGTATATTTGAGGTCATTTAGTTTCCTTTAAGTCATCTTAATTCAATTTATATCTCATGACACACTATCTGTATGTAATATGGCTTTTAATTTTTTGCGGCTCCAGACAGATTTGTTTTTGTATTTTTGGTCCAATATGGCTCTTTCAACATTTTGGGTTGCCGACCCCTGCTCTAACCACTAGTCCACCGAGTAGGTTACTCTTACTCAGGTAATTATTTGGATGACTACTTCAACTTTTGATTCTCATTACTCTTACTTGAGTACAATGTCTGCCTACTCTACCCACCTCTGCTAATTAGTGACCTGATTTGAACTTTGACCTCGTTTACCACTCTAAATCTTTTTAACAGGCTTCTCATGTGCAGCATCAGAAAAGCAGGTCACCACGACGAAAGCCAAGTTCATTTCCTGTGCGGCGATCAAGTTAGGTGATAAGCGGCGCCGCCCGGTTTGTTTGTCGCTGCTGCGGATCACACATTAACCAGAGGAGTGATGATGTCACTCAGCATCGTCTCGCACACCGGACCGTGTCCATCCACCCCGGGCACCGCCTGCTGTTCCACCTGGAGGCTGACCTCGTTTGGTAAAGCACCAGATGTGTGCATATGGAAGAGAGTACACACAAATGAATGTTGCACACATGACTGAAGGCAGCATGAAGACGCGACTCACCCAGGTTGAATGTACGGAAAAGACGACACTTCATGGCGGCTGTTGGCACGCAGAGACAGTAGGCGACGTGCAGGTAAAAATGAGGATTTAAAGGCCTACTGAAATGAATTTTTTTTATTTAAACGGGGATAGCAGATCTATTCTATGTGTCATACTTGATCATTTCGCGATATTGCCATATTTTTGCTGAAAGGATTTAGTATAGAACAACGACGATAAAGATTGCAACTTTTGGTATCTGATAAAAAAAAGGCTTGCACCTACCGGAAGTAGCGTGACGTAGTCAGTTGAACATATACGCAAAGTTCCCTATTGTTTACAATGATGGCCGCATGAAGTGAGAGAGATTCGGACCGAGAAAGCGACAATTTCCCCATTAATTTGAGCGAGGATGAAAGATTTGTGGATGAGTAAAGTGCAAGTGAAGGACTAGTGGGGAGTTGAAGCTATTCAGATAGGGAAGATGCTGTGAGAGCCGGGGGTGACCTGATATTCAGCTGGGAATGACTACAACAGTAAATAAACACAAGACATATATATACTCTATTAGCCACAACACAACCAGGCTTATATTTAATATGCCACAAATTAATCCTGCATAAAAACACCTGCGTGTTTGTTATGCTAGCTCCTAGCTCCTCTGCTAGCTCCTAGCTCCATAGAACACGCCAATACAATTCAAACACCTGATCAACACACACAATCACTCAGCCCAAAAGACAGTTTACCTAACCCAAGGTTCATAAAGCTTATATATTTTTAAAAAGTTACGTACGTGACGCGCACATACGGTCAAGTTATCGAATGTTTAGCAGCCAAGGCTGCATACTCACGGTACCTGATATTCAGCTGGGAATGACTACAACAGTAAATAAACACAAGACATATATTTACTCTATTAGCCACAACACAACCAGGCTTATATTTAATATGCCACAAATTAATCCTGCATAATAACACCTGCGTGTTTGTTATGCTAGCTCCTAGCTCCTCTGCTAGCTCCTAGCTCCATAGAACACGCCAATACAATTCAAACACCTGATCAACACACACAATCACTCAGCCCAAAAGACCGTTCACCTAACCCAAGGTTCATAAAGCTTATATATTTTAAAAAAGTTACGTACATACGCAAAAAAAAGTTGCGCACATACGGTCAAGCGATCAAATGTTTAGAAGCCAAAGCTGCATACTCACAGTAGCACGTCTGCGTCTTTGTCATCCAAATCAAAGTAATCCTGGTAAGAGTCTGTGTTGTCCCAGTTCTCTACGGGCGTCTGTGTATCGAAGTCAAAAGTCTTCCTGGTTAGAGTCTCTGTTATCCGAGTTCTTCCATCTTGACTGCATCTTTCGGGAATGTAAACAAAGAAGCGCCGGCTGTGTACTGTTGTTGCTGACTACGTTCGAAAAATACGTCCATTTCGCACCGACAACTTTCTTCTTTGCTTGCTCAGCTTCCTTCTCCATAATGCAATGAACATGATTGCAACAGATTCACGAACACAGATGTCCAGAATACTGTGGAATTATGAAATGAAAACAGAGCTTTTTCGTATTGGCTTCAATGTGGAAGGCATACCCGTGTTCGCCGGTCTACGTCACGGCATACGTCATCCTCAGAGGCGTTTCGAACCGGAAGTTTAGCGGCAAATTTAAAATGTCACTTTATAAGTTAACCCGGCCGTATTGGCATGTGTTATAATGTTAAGATTTCATCATTGATATATAAACTATCAGACTGCGTGGTCGGTAGTAGTGGCTTTCAGTAGGCCTTTAATCGTCTTTGTATATGACAAAGAGCTGGCGTAGCGGCAAAACGGGATGATGTCGAGTAACAAAAGGCAATGTTTGGAAACAATCAGAAGAAGTGACCAGCCTGGCGTAAACAGCCTCCTGATTGACAACCAGCGAGTGCTGTGTCTACTAATTGTCAATCAGGGGCGCAGGAGTGTAGCTCAGTGCTCCAACAGGAAGTGGAAGAAAAAAGGGAGGATGGAGAGCTGATGACAGGAATAAACACGGGAAATAATACTGTAATAAACAAAGTGAAACCACTGCACTGCAAAAAGTGAAATCTAAGTAAGATTAAATATCTCAAATAAGGGTGATATTTGCCTATTTTCCATCTGATATGATCATTCTTCTCACTAAGCAGATTTTATGTTCGAGTGTTTTACTTGTTTTAGGGGTTTTGGCCCTAAATTAACTCAGTAAGATATTACAGCTTGTTGCTGAGGTTGTATGACCTAAATTGAGTAAAACATGCTTGAAACTAGAATATCAACTGATGTAAATCTGTGTCATCAACACTCACAAGTAGGGATGATGTTCGAAACCAGTTCTCCCGGTTGTTCGATAAGAAAAGAACCGATTCCATGGACTCGAATCCCTTTTTGAGAACCGGTTCCCGTTATCGAGGCCGCTATAGTAAAGAAAAAGAGTTGGTTCTTTATTCGAATCCCTGGGAACGAATCCCTTCCCACAGGAAATGCCCTGTGGGACGGCAATGTGATGCCCATTTGATTGTAGACTCTTACTGACACCTTGTGGCGATATGAAAATACTACGCGTCATTAGTTTGGGCACTTCCGGGTTGTCGACGTCAGTTGAGTTCATGAGACAATTGAGAAGTAGACAAGTTGTGCTAGCTCTTACAAGCCTTGGAAAATATAAGTCTGTAAGTAAACTGTTTAACTTGTTTATGTAACTCAATTTTAAGGTGGAAAGTGGTTAAATTTGATACTAAGATGTTTATTGAAAAACAATTTTTGTGCACTGTTTCAGTGGATGTTTAAGGACTAAAAATGGCTGCCAGTCGTGTATTTCCACCATCGAAATTGTTTCAACACTCAGAAGTATTTGTTTGATGATAATACTGTATATTTGTGTGAAGCTAATATTTACATATTGTGTATTAAATTTCAGTATGTTAATTGAATCACATAGCTTATACATTTGTAATTGTGTGTATTTCAGTTTAAAAAAAATAAAAATAACAGTCCAGTGCAAGACAAAAGTAAAGATAGGAAAAGACAAAGCAAGATCAACAACAATAAAGAGCCTAAATGGATTAATCTGCTTTGGAACTTTATTAGACGTCTTGGATTGTTTGTTAGCTGTCTGCCTGAGTGTGTAGTTAGTATGTTCCAATAGCAGCAGAAGTGCACTTTTTGGAGAGCTGTATTATTTTCAGTTTTGTGCCCAAGGGACTGATTTTATTTAACACTATATTATTATTTATACACCTATAGTGATCACAGAGACAGGTTGTTTTTGTGTTACTGGATATATTTGTTTTTCTGAAAAATCCCACTTAATATACTTTGGGTAACAACAGTCAATATTTTTTTTTTTTTTTTTTTTAGGGGGGTAACAGTCAATATTTATTTATCTATTTTATTTTATTTTTTTCTTATAAAATAAAAGTGAGATTTTGTTAAACCAAATATTGTGTTTTTTTCCATATACAACAACCTATCTGGCTTCGATAAGAGAATCGACAAGGAATCGGTTCGATAAGAGGATTCGATAATGGGCTCGAACTCGATAATTTCTTATCAAACATCATCCCTACTCACAAGTATAAAACTACTTTTTTTAAAGTAATAATTTCTTACTTCAAGCATGGGGGAAAAAAATCATGATGCCGAGCGCATATCATTATGTTAAGATAATGGCACTAGCATTTACTTAATTTAAGAACATTTTTCAACATATTGAGCAAAAAGGTC
>NC_084746.1:46732000-46757000 GCF_033978785.1 Entelurus aequoreus | reverse complement strand
CTAGCCAGGGATACGGTGAAGACCTCAACGGCGGAGCAGGCGGAAGACGGTAGATGTATGAACCACCACAACGGCTGCGATGGCGGGAGAAGGCTGCAGCAGAAAAGGGTCCCCAGTCGTCTTGGACTCCATGCCTCTGGACCCTGACCCGATTCTGTCAAGGATCGTGTGGTGACTGTCTGTGCACCAGTCTCCCCACGTTAAACAAAGTCATGTACAGGCATCCTCCATAAAGGGATACACCCCTACCAGGAGGACCGTCATACTCGCTTCGAGTGACCGCCGATGATGATGATGTGCTTTATTATTATTCAATTAAAAACATTACAGAGTTATGGTGAAAAAGATGCTTTTTTTCAGAAAAAAACTGTTTATTTTCAGAGAAGGTAGGTTTTTAAAAAAATACCTGTGCAGATGGGGAATGCTGAATTGTGACGAGGTTGTAATCTATAAAAGTGTCAAATTGGCTGGTTCTCTACATCAGTGTTTTTCAACCACTGTGCCGCGGCACACTAGTGTGCCGTGAGATACAGTCTGGTGTGCCGTGGCAGATGATCTAATTTCAACCTATTTGGGTTAAAAATATTTTTTGCAAACCAGTAATTATAGTCTGCAAATAATGTGTTGTTGTTGAGAGTCGGTGCTGTCTAGAGCTCGGCAGAGTAACCGTGTAATACTCTTCCATATCAGTAGGTGGCAGCCGGTAGCTAATTGCTTTGTAGATGTCAGGAACAGCAGGAGGCAGTGTGCAGGTAAAAAGGTGTCTAATGCTTAAACCAAAAATAAACAAAAGGTGAGTGCCCCTAAGAAAAGGCCTTAAAGCTTAGGGATAGCTATGCAGAACGAAACTAAAACTGAACTGGCTATGAAGTAAACAAAAACAGAATGCTGGACAACAGCAAAGACTTACTGTGGAGCAAAGACAGCGTCCACAATGTACATCCGAACATGACATGACAATCAACAATGTCCCCAAAAAGAAGGATAAAAACAACTGAAATAATCTTGATTGCTAAAACAAAGTAGATGCGGGAAATATAGCTCAAAGAAAGACATGAAACTGCTACAGGAAAATAGCAAAAGAAGAGGAAAAGCCACCAAAATAGGAATGCAAGACAAGAACTAAAACACTACACACAGGAAAACAGCAAAAAACTAAAAATAAGTCAGGGCGTGATGTGACATTACACCTACTTTGAGACAAGAGCTATAATGATGCATGCCTGGTTATGGTTTAAGTTCATATCCAACAATTGCGTTGTTGAGTTCAACTGAGTTTCGTTTTTTTAATGATTTCTGCTGGTGGTGTGCCTCCGGATTTTTTTCAACGCCAAAAATGTGCCTCGGCTCAAAAAAAGGTTGAAAAACACTGCTCTACATGAAGGTATTTCGTGGCAGGTTTAAAGAGGAGCATGTACATTATAGACAAGTTTTATGTTCCTTTTTTCTAGTGCCTATGCGTAATTTAGGCCCCTGCTACACTAAACCGACTAAGATCATCCAGGGTAATTCCCACCTAACCTTATCCTTGTCCACACACACAACAATGCCACCGTTTAAGACCCCCTCCCCCTTCGTCCGCCGGCGCAACGCGACCTAATACGCATGCGCGGAAAATGCGCACGTCATAGTCACCTCCAGTGTTGCTTTGTGTGCAAGTTCATAAATTTAACTTATCTGACCAATATCCAGTGTTGTGGTATTCCAATTAACTGGAATCCAGTGTGCTGTGGGGCCCTATTGTAGTGAATCACACCTGAGACATCATAAACTAATCAAATCTTTAATGGACACGTGAAAGTAAACAACTTGTTAGCAAACTTTATTTACTTTGGACCTAGAGGTTGAGTCCGCGACATACATGGCGGACAATAACTGATACAGTCTGCTTTGCCAGTCCAAAAGCATTCCCTGTTTTCCATAGTCTTCCCTCGACGGCCAGGTAATACAAAGCACCCGTTACCTTTTTGATCACATCCACGGGAGCCCGCATTCTCGTTGTCTCCCCTTCGACAAGTAAGTAGAATCACAGCTGACCCCACTGCAAAAACTGAAATCTAAGTAAGATTAAATATCTCAAATAAGGGTGATATTTGCTTATTTTCTGTCTAAGATAATTATTCTCACTAAACAGATTTTATGTAGAGTCTTTTACTTGTTTTAAGTGTTTTGGTCCTAAATGATCTCAGTAAGATATTACAGCTTGTTGCTGAGATTTGATGACCTATATTGAGTAAAACATGCTTGAAACTAGAATATCAACTGATGCAAAGCTGTGTCATCAACACTCATAAGTATAAAACTACTTTATTAAAGTAATGATTTCTTATTTCAAGCATTAAAAAAAAAATCATGATTTTGACACAATTGTGTCTCATAATTAAAACAGATGACAGCCAAATGGACTTTGCTGTTTTATTTTCAATAAAACAAGAGAAAACACGTACTCATATAGTAGCACAGTTGGCACAGTACAGTAAACTGTACATTTAACATGTGACATTTCAAACCATTTTGAACAGAAATAGTTCATGCACATTCAATTAAATTCCTCAAAATTACAATTAAAACATTTTTGGCCGGGGGCCGGCTGTATACAGTATATGCGCACTAATTGACTGAAAGAGCACGCACTTGGCGCGATGATATCATGTTATCGACGGAAAAATGCATTTTTAGACCATATGATTTGCCTGAGACCCCGAGAGTAACAAGCTGTTGCCTTCTTGCCTTTCCATTAAGAACAATAAATTAGTTTTTAGTATAAAATTGCTGGTTTCAAGAAATGTAATGCCGAGCGCATATCATTATGTCAAGATAATGGCACTAGCATTTACTTCATTTAAGAATATTTTTCAACATATTGAGCAAAAAGGTCTCTTTTTTTTCTACCAAGAAAAGTGCACTTGTTATTAGTGAGAATATACTTATTTTAAGGTATTTTGGGGTTCATTGAAGTGAGCTAATTTTACTTGTTTTGGAAAGTCTTGACAAGCCAAATGTTCTTGTTCTATTGGCAGATAATTTTGCTTAGTTCAAATAAAATACTTCTAATTTTTGTATTATTAAGGAATCCCAAAGGGAGTCCTTTTGCAATGGGACGAAAAGGACCTATTGTTATTGTAAGGTTTTATTATTATTATTATTATTCCGCAGCTTTGCGCACTACTTTGCCCCCCTTAACATGCTCCAAAACTCACCAAATTACACACACATCAAAAAACGCATACACAATACTTTAGTCAAAAAAACAAACCCCAAAACTCAAAATTGCGCTCTAGCGCCCCCTAGGAAAAAACAAAAACAAACTGCCTGTAACTCCCACTAGGAAGGTCGTAGAGACATGAAACAAAAACCTCTATGTAGGTCTGACTTAGACCTTCATTTCATAATCCTCGGGCAAAAACCAACAGGAAGTTGGCAATTTCCCCTTCAATAGAAAAATTTACTAAAAACACTCATTTTTGCCTCTTTGAGCTGTAATTTGACCCCCTTAAAATACTTCAAAACCCACCAAACTTTTCACACACATCAGGACTGGTAGAAATTGCGATCTAATAAAAAAAGACGAACCCCAAAACTCAAAATTGTACTCTAGCGCAATTTTTGAATAAAACAGAGACAAAACTGCTCCTCAGAGGAAAACACAGACAAAACTGCTTGTAACTTCCGGTAGGAACGTCTTAGAGACATGAAACAAAAACCTCTATGTAGGTCTCACTTAAACCTACATTTCAGAGATTGACACCCTTCAGCAAAAATCAACAGGAAGTTTGATATCCCCCCTTCAAAACTAAATTTTTGTAAAAAGCGGTCACCAAACATCAAACATTATCTCCTCTGAGCGCGTTTGTCGTTTCGGCTTCAAACTACTACAGGAGAGAGATTGAACCCTTCTGATTGACGGATACTCAAAGAGTTTGGATAAGTGCTACGGTTTTGATTTTACGAGCCTTCAAAGAACCGTTGCGCTGATAATGCTGCTGTGATTTTACGAGCCTTAATAGAACCACTGTCCCACTGCGCTGATGTCAACAAAAGTATTGGGACACTTAGGACTAACAGTAGTCAAAAGTTTTTGGACACTTAGGACTAGCACCTGCCAAATATGCGGGCCCGACCAACGCTGCTTGCAGCTTTAATTTTTTCTTGTTTTTGAACACTGACTTTTTGCAGTGCCGGACATTCGAAAGTTCTCTTGCCATTGCTTTAGCACAGGGGTCACCAACCTTTTTGAAACCAAGAGCTACTTCTTGGGTAGTGATTAATGCGAAGGGCTACCAGTTTGATACACACTTAAATAAATTGCCAGAAATAGCCAATTGGCTCAATTTACCTTTAACTCTATGTTATTATTAATAATTAATGATATATACACTTAATTGAACGGTTTAAAAGAGGAGAAAACACGAAAAAAATGACAATTAAATTTTGAAACATAGTTTATCTTCAATTTCGACTCTTTAAAATTCAAAATTCAACCGAAAAAAAGATGAGAAAAACTAGTTAATTCGAATCTTTTTTTAAAAATTAAAAAAAGAATTTATGGAACATCATTAGTAATTTTTCCTGATTAAGATTAATTTTAGAATTTTTATGACATGTTTTAAATAGGTTAAAATCCAATCTGCACTTTGTTAGAATATATAACAAATTGGACCAAGCTATATTTCTAACAAAGACAAATCATTATTTCTTCTAGATTTTCCAGAACAAAATTTTTAAAAGAAATTCAAAAGACTTTGAAATAAGATTTAAATTTGATTCTACAGATTTTCTAGATTTGCCAGAATAATTTTTTTGAATTTTAATCATAATAAATTTGAAGAAATATTTCACAAATATTCTTCGTCGAAAAAACAGAAGCTAAAATGAAGAATTCAATTAAAATGAATTTATTATTCTTTACAATAATAAAAAAATGTTTTACTTGAACATTGATTTAAATTGTCAGGAAAGAAGAGGAAGGAATTTAAAAGGTAAAAAGGTATATGTGTTTAAAAATCCTAAAATCATTTTTAAGGTTGTATTTTTTCTCTAAAATTGTCTTTCTGAAAGTTATAAGAAGCAAAGTAAAAAAATTAATGAATTTATTTAAACAAGTGAAGACCAAGTCTTTAAAATATTTTCTTGGATTTTCAAATTCTATTTGAGTTTTGTCTCTCTTAGAATTAAAAATGTTGGGCAAAGCGAGACCAGCTTGCTAGTAAATAAGTACAATTTAAAAAAATAGAGGCAGCTCACTGGTAAGTGCAGCTATTTGAGCTATTTTTAGAACAGGCCAGCGGGCTACTCATCTGGTCCTTACGGGCTACCTGGTGCCCGCGGGCACCGCGTTGGTGACCCCTGCTTTAGCACAACACACTCGTTGACAAACATATATCCCACCAGGCTGCCGTGGTAAACGATCAATGAGTCCATACAAAGCTAAGAGCCGGAGACTCAAGAAATACACGGCTGACTTACCCGTGTAAAATAATGATCCAAGGAGGGGGACCTGAAACGATGGGTTAGTGTGGCTTAGGCTAAATAATTATTCGTTGAAGGAGTTATCCGGCTTAGTGTGGACATAACCTTATTTTCTTATCTTATCTAAATGCTAGCAGCTCCAGCGGACGAGAGTGTGAAGTTCTTGTTGAAATGAAAGTGGGACTGGATGCTAACAACCAAAAGCATCAAAGACGATTAAGTACGCCTTTTCACACTTAGCCTCGATTTGTATTAACATCTCGACATTAGCATTTCAACATTAGCATTTCAGCGTTAGCATGTGAAAAGTGGGCCTGTAGGTTTTTTTTTAATTAAGATGACCTCCCGCTCCTCGTTTACATTAACGCACCTGTTTAATGCCACCTGAAAAACACAACATGTTTAACTAAATGTATTACAAGCTTAAATTGAAAATAATAGTGATATAGCATATATTGGTTCCGAAGTTATTTATTTGAAAGGTAGAAATATGTGCAAACAAATAACAGCAAATCTCCTAGTAAAATCCACAAGGCTCCATATTGGGACCACTTCTCTTCATGTCACATATAAATGACTCTGCGAACTCCATTATTCTTTACAAAGTCATTTTTGCTGACAATTCATTTTTTCACACAAAAATCCCGAAAGCCTCCAAACTATTGTCAATAGTGAATCAGCTAAAGTTGGTTCAAAGGTAATAAATAGAGATGTCCGATAATATCGGCAGTCCGATATTATCGGCCGATACATGTTTTAAAATGTAATATTGGAAATTATCGGTATCGGTTTCAAAAAGTAACATTTATGACTTTTTAAAACGCCGCTGCATTGTGGCTTTATGTTGTTATGTTGTGACTTTATGTTGTTGTGTTGTGACTTCACTTGTGTTGTTGTGTTGTGGCTTTATGTTGTTGTGTTATGACTTTATGTTGTTGTGTTTTAACTTGTGTTGTTGTGTTTTGGCTTCATATTGTTGTGTTTTGACCTGTGTTGTGGCTTTGTGTTGTTGTGTTGTGGATTTGTGTTGTTGTGTTTTGACTTGTGTTGTTGTGTTGTGACTTTATGTTGTTGTGTTTTGACTTATGTTGTGGCTTTATGTTGTTGGGTTGTGGCGTTATGTTGTTGTGTTTTGACTAGTGTTGTTGTGTTGTGGCTTCATGTTGTTGTGTTTTGACTTGTGTTGTTGTGTTGTGGCTTTATGTTGTTGTGTTGTTGCGTTGTGTTGTGGCGTTATGTTGTTGTGTTGTGACTTTATGTTGTTGACTTGTGTTGTTGTGTTGTGGCTTTATGTTGTTGTGTTTTGACACGTGTTGTTGTGTTGTGGCTTAATATTGTTGTGTTTTGACTTGTGTTGTGGCTTTATGTTGTTGTGTTTTGACTTGTGTTGTTGTGTTGTGGCTCTATGTCGTTGTGTTGCGGCTCTTTGTTGTTGTGTTTTGACTTGTGTTGTGGCTTTATGTTGTCGTGTTGTGACTTTGTTGTTGTGTTTTGACTTGTGTTGTGGCTTTATGTTGTCGTGTTGTGACTTTGTTGTTGTGTTTTGACTTGTGTTGTGGCTTTATGTTGTCGTGTTGTGACTTTGTTGTTGTGTTTTGACTTGTATTGTTGTGTTTTGACTTGTGTTATGGCTTTATGTTGTCGTGTTGTGACTTTGTTGTTGTGTTTTGACTTGTGTTGTGGCTTTATGTTGTCGTGTTGTGACTTTGTTGTTGTGTTTTGATTGTGTTGTGGCTTTATGTTGTCATGTTGTGACTTTGTTGTTGTGTTTTGACTTGTGTTGTGGCTTTATGTTGTCATGTTGTGACTTTGTTGTTGTGTTTTGACTTGTGTTGTGGCTTTATGTTGTTGTGTTGTGACTTTGTTGTTGTGTTTTGACTTGTATTGTTGTGTTTTGACTTGTGTTGTGGCTTTATGTTGTCGTGTTGTGACTTTGTTGTTGTGTTTTGACTTGTGTTGTGGCTTTATGTTGTCGTGTTGTGACTTTTTTGTTGTGTTTTGACTTGTGTTGTGGCTTTATGTTGTCATGTTGTGACTTTGTTGTTGTGTTTTGACTTGTGTTGTGGCTTTATGTTGTTGTGTTGTGACTTTGTTGTTGTGTTTTGACTTGTATTGTTGTGTTTTGACTTGTGTTGTTGTGTTGTGGCTTTATATTGTCGTGTTGTGGCTTTATGTTGTTGTGTTGAGGCTTTATGTTGTTGTGTTTTGACTTGTGTTGTTGGGTTGTGGCTTTATGTTGTTGTGTTGTGACTTTATGTTATTGTGTTTTGACTTGTGTTGTGGCTTTATGTTGTCGTGTTGTGACTTTGTTGTTGTGTTTTGACTTGTATTGTGGCTTTATATTGTCGTGTTGTGACTTTGTTGTTGTGTTTTGACTTGTATTGTTGTCGTGTTGTGACTTTGTTGTTGTCTTTTGACTTGTGTTGTGGCTTTATGTTGTCATGTTGTGACTTTGTTGTTGTGTTTTGACTTGTGTTGTGGCTTTATGTTGTTGTGTTGTGACTTTGTTGTTGTGTTTTGACTTGTATTGTTGTGTTTTGACTTGTGTTGTTGTGTTTTGACTTGTGTTGTTGTGTTGTGGCTTTATATTGTCGTGTTGTGGCTTTATGTTGTTGTGTGGAGGCTTTATGTTGTTGTGTTTTGACTTGTGTTGTTGTGTTGTGGCTTTATGTCGTTGTGTTGTGACTTTATGTTATTGTGTATTGACTTGTGTTGTTGTGGTGTGGCTTTATGTTGTCGTGTTGGGGCTTTATGTTGTGTTGTGGCTCTATGTTGTTGTGTTGTGACTTTATGTTGTTGTGTTGTGACTTTATGTTGTTGTGTTTTGACTTGTGTTGTTGTGTTTTGACTTGTGTTGTTGTGTTGTGGCTTTATGTTGTTGTGTTTTGACTTGTGTTGTGGCTTTATGTTGTTGTGTTGTGGCTTTATGTTGTTGTGTTTTGACTTGTGTTGTTGTGTTGTGGCTTTATGTTGTTGTGTTTTGACTTGTGTTGTGTTGTGGCTCCACGTTGTTGTGTTGTGGTGTTTGTATTTGTTGTGACGTTTGCAATTGTTTGACCCCTCTTGGCCACCGTAGAACATTACATAGACAACAAAGGAAAAGTAGAAAACAAAAATGGCCGACTTCCTGTTCGTCTTGTTGTGTCGTTGTTGATTTGTATGCTTTCTGTTGTGATGATCACAATTTTATGTGAAGATCTGGCAAGTTTTCCAGTACGGTAACATTTTTAAAGAGACGATTTAGTTGCCGGAACAATATTGATAATATTAACAGTAGTAAGAAACAAAATGAAGCACTTTAAAAGTGTTCCTTGGCCACATATACATCATAAAGCTGGCATTTGCTGTTTGGTCTTGACATTATTTGAATAGCTTAGCACACATTAGCCTTGTTAATGAATAAAAATGTGAAGAATATCACACTGGCAGTTAAAAAAGTGACTTTTAGTGCTTCTTTCGGCCCCCCTGTCAGCTTTACTCCTCAGGTAAGACTCCCGCCGGACCCGGAACAAAGCAGAGCACCAGCGTGGAGGGCATAAAAGACACATTTAGCCTGAGGGTCCTCCACGGTGAGAAGTATTAACAGTTAGCCTGGAACAGAAGGAGCCTTTGAGCCTCGTCTTCTTTCTGTTTCCTGGTCGGAGGAGTTGAATAAAAGCTCCATTTCCTCATTCGCTGCCGGTTTAAGAAAGTCGACGCTCACCTGTGGAGGTGTTGTCATGTAGTGGACCCCTCCTCCCCTTACTGTCCCCTTGAGGAGAGCATCGCATCAAACGTCAATTTAGCATGGCTTTGTTGCACCTTTTGTTGTGTCATTTGACAGCAGGGAACATGCATCCATTTTCTACCGCTTGTCCCTTTCAGGGTCACGGGGGTGCTGGAGCCTATCCCAGCTGCACTCGGGCATAAAGTCTTTAAAATCTTGTGCAATTAAGTTCTACAATTAATATCGGAGTACCGTTATTTCTGGTAATTGGTTGGTAAAGGAATTAAGTTAAAGTCCCACACACACTAGATGTGGTGAAATTATCCTCTGCATTTGACCCATCTCCTTGTTGCACCCCCCCGGGAGGTGAAAGGAGCAGTGAGCAGCAGCGGTGGCCACGCCCGGGAATAATTTTTGGTGATTTAACCCCCAATTCGAACCCTTGATGCTGAGTGCAGGCAGGGAGGCAACAGGTCCCATTTTTGTAGTCTTTGGTATGACTCGGCCGGGGGTTTGAACTCAGAACCTACTGATCTCAGGGCGGACACTCTAACCCCAAGGCCACTGAGCAGGTTTTGCTAGTTATAAATCAAATATTTGTATATTTTTTTAAATGAAAAACTGTTTGAAACCTTCCAAATACGTGTTTTAAAATGATGAGAGCCCTCTACACGTGAAATAACACCCACATATTCAGCTTTACACTCCTTAAAGGCCTACTGAAAGCCACTACTACCGACCACGCAGTCTGATAGTTTATATATCAATGATGAAATCTTAACATTGCAACACATGCCAATACGGCGGGTTAACTTATAAAGTGACATTTTAAAATTCCCGGGAAATATCCGGCTGAAACATCGCGGTATGATGACGTATACGCGTGACGAAGTCCGAGTAACGGAAGTTATGGTACCCCGTAGAATCCTATACAAAAAGCTCTGTTTTCATTTCATAATTCCACAGTATTCTGGACATCTTTTGCAATTTTTTTAATGAACAATGAAGGCTGCAAAGAAGACAGTTGTAGGTGGGATCGGTGTATTAGCAGCGGACTACAGCAACACAACCAGGAGGACTTTGTTGGAGCGCTAGCCGCGCTAGCCGCGCTAGCCGCCGACTTCACCTTGACTTCCTACGTCTCCGGGCCGCCAAACGCATCGGGTGAAGTCCTTCGTCCTTCTGCCGATCGCTGGAACGCAGGTGAGCACGGGTGTTGATGAGCAAATGAGGGCTGGCTGGCGTAGGTGGAGAGCTAATGTTTTTAGCATAGCTCTGTGCAGTCTGGTTGCTAAGTTAGCTTCAATGGCGTCGTTAGCACAGCATTGTTAACCTTCGCCAGCCTGGAAAGCATTAACCGTGTATTTACATGTCCACGGTTTAATAGTATTGTTGATTTTCTATCTATACTTCCCGTCAGGGGTTTATTTCTTTTGTTTCTATATGCAGTTAAAGCAAGATGCTATCACGTTAGCTCGTAGCTAAAGCATTTCGCCGATGTATTGTCGTGGAGATAAAAGGCACTGAATGTCCATTTCGCGTTCTCGACTCTCATTTTCAAGAGGATATAGTATCCCAGGTGGTTTAAAATACAAATCTGTGATCTACAATGGAAAAAGGAGAGTGTGGAATCCAATGAGCCAGCTTGTACCTAAGTTACGGTCAGAGCGAAAAAAGATACGTCCATCGCTGCCTCTCAAGTCATTCACTGTAACGTTCCTCATCTACGAATCTTTCATCCTCGCTCAAATTAATGGGGTAATCATCACTTTCTCGGTCCGAACCTCTCTCGCTCCATTGTAAACAATGGGGAATTGTGAGGAATCCTAGCTCCTGTGACGTCACGCTACTTCCGGTACAGGCAAGGCTTTTTTTTTTATCAGCGAGCAAAAGTTGCGAACTTTATCGTCGATTTTCTCTACTAAATCCTTTCAGCAAAAATATGGCAATATCGCGAAATGATCAAGTATGACACATAGAATGGATCTGCTATTCCCGTTTAAATAAAAAAAAATAATTTCAGTAGGCCTTTAAATCCAATATAGTAGACATATTGGAAAATAAACCTAATTTAGGAGCCGTGGTCTCATCTAGGGGCCAACGATCACGATCTCACATTACAGCCATTATAGGTTTCTTGTATTTTGTATTGTTTCCTGTGCAGGCACCCCCGCGACCCAGAGAGGGACAAGCGGTAGAAAATGGATGGATGCTAATGACTTAAACACTATCAGTGAAGTTGACAGTTGAAGTTGAAGTTGACAGTTATGCCATTTATATTGTTGAAAAGGCTTATTTTAGGCCAAAAATTAGGAGATTATGTTTGAAAAAATAAAAATCCTGCAATTGAGTAAAAACCGCAAACTTTGAAGCGTGATGTGGCAGGGGATGACAGTGATAACGCTAGAACTGACACGAGTTTCCTCACCCCAATTGCTTGTTTGTCTGCCACCTCTCTGATTTCTCCCGCTGTAGTCTTTATCTCAAGGAGAAACTCTGCACGTGTGTGGCGTTCAGGAACACCTGGTGCACTCAGGGCTAGAAACCTGATCGTCTGCAGGTACCAGAATAGCTCGATGGGGACCGCAAAGGCCAATCCACTGACCTGCTGTGACTTCCTGTTGAGTTGAGGACCCCGGCCTAAGCTCTCCACATGCAATTTTCTGCCTTTCTGAAGGTGAATCCAAAGCAAATGTTGTACATAATTCACTCATAAACACAATATCTTTTGCATATTCATTATAGCAGTGTCATAATTAGTGAACGCGTACAGTAATAACATGTATCATTATCCATTGAGCAGGTTATCTCGGCATTCCAAATAAGCACAGCATTGACGTGTGTGTGACGCAGTGGGTTGGACAGGAAGTTGACAAACGGCCGGCACGTTATCTCCCTCATAGACTTGGTACACAAAAGGTTGGAAAGATTATTTTTTTTAGGATGTAAAAAGGTGCAACAATGTGCTTACTTGTGCTTTGCTGAAATTGTTGCACATCTGTTTGTATGAGGACACACATGTTCTTTTTGTTACAACCATTTGTTAGGTTTATAGTTTTTGGATAGGGTTTTGGAGTTGAACTGTACCTATGGTATATATTGGTAAAAATACTCATGTTGAGGGTATTTGTGAATGGATAATATTAGTTTAGTTTATTTGAAGGGACAATGCACAGAAACATAAGCTCAAAGACAGATATGTTCTGTACCAGATTATAGCTAAATAGCTCATTTTCATCTGCAGTCCCTGGCTACCTAAATTAAAAGGATACAAAAATCATGCAATAAAATTATGACAATAAAATCATACTACAGCATGTAATCATATTAAGAAAAGTCATAAAATGCCCTTTCATTGACACATACTTAATATACAATACAACCACACCTCATTTACATCATCACACAAAGACAATACATGCTCTTGTTCACATCTGTCATCATTTGTAAAAACAACCATGATTTTAACACACACACCTCACAATTTACAACAGACATGCTCTCATGGATAAATATAATACACATTAAAGGCCTACTGAAATGAAATTGTTTTATTTAAACGGGGATAGCAGATCCATTCTATGTGTCATACTTGATAATTTCGCGATATTGCCATATTTTTGCTGAAAGGATTTAGTAGAGAACATCGACGATAAAGTTTGCAACTTTTGGTCGCTGATAAAAAAAGCCTTGCCTGTACCGGAAGTAGCGTGACGTCACA
The DNA here is from genome assembly GCF_033978785.1 of Entelurus aequoreus. NCBI lineage: Eukaryota > Metazoa > Chordata > Actinopteri > Syngnathiformes > Syngnathidae > Entelurus > Entelurus aequoreus. The sequence goes on along the minus strand of NC_084746.1, from coordinate 46,744,104 downwards.
GGTTGAAGGGCTCCTCAAATTTCCCCATTGTTTACACCAGCAGCGAGAGTAATTCGGACAGAGAAAGCGACGATTACCCCATTAATTTGAGCGAAGATTAAAGATTCGTGGATGAGGAACGTGAAAATGAAGGACTAGCGTGCAGTGCAGGACGTATCTTTTTTCGCTCTGACCGTAACTTAGGTACAAGGGTTCATTGGATTCCACACTCTCTCCTTTTTCTATTGTGGATCACGGATTTGTATTTTAAACCACCTCGGATACTATATCCTCTTGAAAATGAGAGTCGAGAACGCGAAATGGACATTCACAGTGACTTTTATTTCCACGACAATACATCGATGAAGCTCTTTAGCTACTGAGCTAACATGATAGCATCGGGCTTTACTGCATATAGAAACAAAACAAATAAGTCCCTGACTGGAAGGATAGACAGAAGATCAACAATACTACCAAACTCTGGATATGTAAATAAACGGTTAATGCTTTCCAGCTTGGCGAAGCTTAATAATGCTGTTGCTAACGACGCCATTGAAGCTAACTTAGCTACGGAACCTCGACAGAGCTATGCTAAAAACATTAGCTCTCCACCTACGCCAGCTCTCATCTGCTCATCACGACCCGTACTCACCTGCGTTCCAGCGATCGACGGTACGACGAAGGACTTCACCCGATCACCGATGCGGTTGGCGGCCCGGAGACGGAGGAAGTTAAGGTGAGGTCGTTCGGCTAGCGCGTCTGCTATCCTCAAAGTCCTCCTGGTTGTGTTGCTGTAGTCCGCCGTTAATACGCCGATCCCACCTACAGCTTTCTTCTTTGCAGTCTCCATTGTTCATTAAACAAATTGCAAAAGATTCACCAACACAGATGTCCAGAATACTGTGGAATTTTTAAATGAAAACAGAGCTTTTTGTATTGGATTCAATGGGCTCCGAATACTTCCGCTTCCACTGTTGACATCACGCGCAAACGTCATCATATCGAAACGTTTTCACCCGGAAGTTTGCCGGGAAATTTAAAATGTCACTTTATAAGTTAACCCGGCCGTATTGGCATGTGTTATAATGTTAAGATTTCATCATTGATATATAAACTATCAGACTGCGTGGTCGGTAGTAGTGGGTTTCAGTAGGCCTTTAAGTTGATGTGTCAATCAGAGTGCCCACCTTAGTGACCGTGTGAGCAGCTTTGATTCATTCAATTGTGAATGAAGAATTAACAATTGCTTGTCACTACTAGTTTGTAGTTGTTCAACAAAAACAGTGCAACGTATGGATCATTCCTTACTAAAGGAATCTGAACTACTATGCATCCAAATATAGTTAACATTACAGTCGACTGACATGAATTACAGTTCATGTACAAATAACAAAAAGCACAATTTGATTGTAGTGAGGGCATTAACAATTATATGATGTACTCTATCTCAGTGGTCGTCCCCCCCCCCCCCCCCCCGGGGGGATTTTATTTTTATTTTTTTTCCATAAACAAATACAATCATGTGTGCTTACGGACTGTATCCCTGCAGACTGTAGGAACCATAAATATTAATAACGGAAAGAAACAACCCTTTTGTGCGAATGAGTGTGAATTAATGTAAATGGGGGAGGGAGGTTTTTTGGTTTGCTGCACTAATTGTAAAACTTTTTTAAAATTTTTTTATTGTGCGGCCCGGTACCAATCGATCCACGGACCGGTACCGGGCCGCGGCCTGGTGGTTGGGGACCACTGCTCTATTTGAAAAAATAAATAATACAGTATCATAGTCTCTTTTTTAATTTTAAACATTTGTTTATTAAGTTTTAAGGCAGATACAAGTTTGATTGATTGATTGATTGATTGAGACTTTTATTAGTAGATTGCACAGTACAGTACATATTCCGTACAATTGACCACTAAATGGTAACACCCGAATACGTTTTTCAACTTCTTTAAGTCGGGGTCCACGTTAATCAATTCATGGAATAGAATCAACTTTTCACTTTTTCGCCCCCAAAAAACAAGAGATCCAAAAAAAGGGACAATAAATAAATGAAAATAAAATACAATCTAACTTTCTAAATCCAAATAAATACATTAGTCACACATGTACAGGAAAGAAAATACACAAAGCTGAAGTCAACTGTATTTAGGGCAAATATCAGTGGTTCTTAACCTGGGTTCGATCGAACCCTAGGGGTTCGGTGAGTCGGGCTCAGGGGTTCGGCGGAGGTCAAAACATACCCGACTCATCGTGTAAATAAAAACGTCCCCCTATCGGCGTATTACGGATAAGACAACAGCAGAAGTCAGACTGATTTACAGGTGTGTAATTTGTTGTGAGTTTATGCATTGTGTTGGTTTTGTTCTTTGAACAAGGTGATGTTAATGCACCAGTAAAAAAACATGGTAACACTTTAGTATGGGGAACATATTCATCGTTAATTAGTTGCTTATTAACATGCAAATTAGTAACATATTGGCTCTTAACTAATCATTATTAAGTACTTATTAATGCCTTATTCGGCATGGCCTTATTATGACCCTAACCCTGGCCCTAACCCTCTAACCCTAACCCAGGGGTGTCCAAAGTGCGGCCCGGGGGCCATTTGCGGCCCGCGGGTAATATTTTAACGGCCCCGTGGCACATTCTAAAAATACGATTAAAAAAAATTAAAAACATAAAAAATGGTATAAAAGAGCAAACAGGTGAAATGTAACAATAAAATGTTTCAATGTTTACTCTAATAACCCAAAGCTGCCATGCAGGCTGTTTCTTTCTTTAAAAAATAATAATGAATCAAAATCAATGTCATTATGAATTATTGACCTATTCAAGGCTCCAATTACGTCACATTAAATATTCCACTTTGAGACATTTTTTGGGGAAAATTTTGTATATTTTGTGTTTGCCTTATTATTATTATTATTATTATTATTATTATTATTATTATTATTATTATTATTATTATTATATTATGTTTTAATACTTTACTGAGCAGGACCCTTTTGGATCCCCAATAATATTAGAGGGACTTTTTTTCTTTAAGTGTCATTGCTCAAAAAATAATAATGAATCAATGTTGTTATGAGTTATGCTATGAGCTCCAATTATTATATAATCTCAAATATTCCACTTTAAAATGTTATTGGGGGAAAATATTGCATATTTTGTGTTTTTTTCATAAAAAAACAGGGTTTTCTTTGACAAAAAGAGCATACAGCGTAAATCTAAAAAAAAAAAACACCTTTATATTGACAGATAGACCTAATGTTAATCTGGAGATTTAAACCTTGGATAATAATAATAATACTATATAATGACACATTTTAAACATTTTTTGTACCTAAACCCTTTTGGGTCCCCAGGATCAAGCCTGAGTGGAGGCCTAAATGTATATTTTGTATACATATATTGTATTGTTTTTTTAAATAAAAAATATCAAAATGGCCCCCGCTTGCTTTGATATTTCAGTGTGCGGCCCTCAGTGGGAAAAGTTTGGACACCCCTGCCCTAACCCGAACCAAGGTATAAAAGAAAGGGCATCTCTATCCTCCTTCAAAACCGCAATAAAAGTTCACCTAGTATATATCTGTATCATGAATCAATTTAAGTGGACCCCGACTTAAACAAGTTGAAAAACTTATTCGGGTGTTACCATTTAGTGGTCAATAGTACGGAATATGTACTTAACTGTGCAACCTACAAATAAAAGTCTCAATAAAAAAACAAACAACAAAAAAAAACAACCTCTAAATTAAGTCTTTGTTACTTAGAATATGTTCCCCATACTAAAGTGTTACCAAAAACATATAAATTTGTCTTGAATTTGAAATCATTGTTATTTGTTATTATTATTATTGTTTTTACTAAAGAAGGGTTCGGTGAATGCGTATATGAGACCGGTGGGGTTCGGTAGCTTCAACAAGGTCAAGAACCACTGGCAAATATATAACAGTAAAAAAGTTTTAAAAAATACAATTATTAGTTATCTGTGTATTTTAGTCGGGGTTAAATAGAAAAACGGTTTATTTTACGTATTTAAGAAAAGCACCCGATACTTATTGAAATTGTGTCGTTTTATTCTAGTAAATGTGACGGGACTGCCGTAAAGCAGTAGAAATTGCTGAAAACATTATGTTCTTTCTTTTCTTCTTGCCACGTTTCTCCGTGTGCCACCTGTATAAGTTATCGCTTTCATTATTCATGTCAGTATGCTGTTATCGTGTTTGCGTGGCCCTCTGGCAGTTATAATCGAGTAGAGGAAGTGTTCAGACGTCCCACAAAGCGGCTTCCGCTAGCGTCCAGTAGGAGGGGCCGTGTGCAGAGGTGTACGAGAAGGTGATGCCGTAAAGGAGACGGCAGCGTCGCAAACCAGGTGTGAGAAGAGGGGAGAAGGAGGAGGAGGGGCGGGGGGGAAGGTGACGTCGTAAAGCAGACAGGGGTGGGTGAGGAGGAGGAGGAGGAGGAGGAGGAGGAGGCGTGGGGGTGGGAGGTGACTCGCTGTGTTTCAGACTGGAGCGAGGCGATCATGGCGGATGGCCCCAGGTGTAAGCGCAGAAAGCAGGCCAACCCGAAGAGAAGCAGCGGTAAGTCCCAACGCGGTCCGGCCGGCCGCCGAGCTGGGCCGGGCTGACCACTCTCGCTCGGCGGGAACACCGTGGGAGTTGTTGCGGGCGAGTTCGGGCACATTTCAGCGGACTTTGGGGCGGGTGTTGTGGTGTACCGTTATACCTGGACGGCGTCCTCTCTCTCTCTCTCTCCGCCTAGCGGTGCTCTGCGGGCCTCAGTGAACCGTTATCCGCTGCTGGGAATAACTCCAGGAGCGCCTCTCCTTACTTTCTTTGACTTATAACGCTTTTCACGACAACATTCGTCCGCTCTTTCACTTTGCTTTTATGCACTTTTTGGCCCACTTACCCCCCTCCCCTCCCCTTTCTTTTTGGCGAGCTTTATCGCCCCCACAACGTGGCCGCTCTGCGCGCACTTTGTTGACGGGGGAGTGGATGAAAGCTGGGACGAACCTCGCCCCGCCGAACGGAGCGGTTGACGTCCACCGTTAGCATCAAAACAACTTTGAAGGGGGGGTTCTTTTGCTTTGATAGCGGGGGACCCTATGGCCCGGGTGGTCGGGGAGGGGGTGCTGCTAAAGTGCGTAGCTTTCTAAACGAGGTTCTGCCCCGGTGGTGAGTGATGGCATCGAAAAAGAGAGCGATGGGATGTTTATTATTGGATGACCACTTCCCTTCCTCCTCTTCATCCCCCCCACCCCCCTCTCTCGCCTTAAGTCCCAAAATGCAGCAAAAAAAAAAAAGTCGCCTCGTTGAAGGTAAAAAGCTTGGAAGTGCAAAAATTACTTTTATCTGGCATTTCGTCATCAACCGGATTGGCGTGAAGAATGCTGCTGAAAAACCTGCGTGGACGTTCGTGTTGACGGCACAGGAAGCAGACCACATGGCACCCACTCGTTATTGTTTTAGGCACCTGCAATTCGGCTTTAATTCCATAAATGTTTCCATCACTTAAAATCTCTATATATTTAATAAATATATCGTGTTTTTTTTCTAAACAAAACAATACATTTTCTGTGTTTTTTTTTTAAATACCTGTTTATTATTATTCTTGCTGGGGGTGGGTGGGAGAACACCTTTTTTCTCTCTCTCTTGCCGTGCTGACGTCACGACGGTGCGTCCGTACAGGAGCCATCATCTCCACCAGCAGCACCCACCTCCTCCTCATCCTCCTCATCCTCCTCATGTTTACCTGAACGCGGTTAACGGGGCTGATTGATGGCCTAGAAACATATATATTTTCTGGCGGAACCGACCGGAACCGGATCTGCTCGCATGTCGTGAGGAGCTCGGAACACATGCTCCAAATGTCAACCTGCGCAGGTAGATATGCGGGTTTTTTTTTCTCTCTCTCGTGTTTTTAGCTTTCATTCTCGCGGGATTTATATCATCCTGACCCACTTGTGCGTGTTTTATTTGAATTCCACTCCCTTTTCGGCCCTTTTCTTTGTGTTGGCGTTCATTGTGTTGCTGCTACTGATGATGATAATGCTGTAGGCGCTAATTCGTGGCACAGTTTGGGCAATGGCGGTCGGTACCGTCACTGCAGTGAAGGAAGGCGGGGTCGCAGCTCAGTCCTGCTCGGAGACAGGTACCGCACGCAAGGTGATGCAACACCTTTCAGTTTAAAAGGTGCGTTTTTTTGTTTTTTTTTGTGCGGAGGGAGAGACAGGAAGGCACGTGACGTGGGTGGTGCGTTTACGGTCCTTAGACGCTGTGAGGAAATGGAACGTGCGAGGAGGGGTAGGGGAGGGGGTGGGCTCAAGGTGCCGTCATGGCCGCAGGTGTTGGCTTGTTTCTCCCCTCCCCCCCTCCCCCACTTCTTCATCATCATCATCAGCAGACAGATGAAGCAAATGAGCAGCACGAGGCTGAACCATGTGATGATATAACTGTTTAGAACTGGTCCACCATTAGTACCAAAGCCTGGAAATGGGTTAAATCAGTGGTCCCCAACCTTTTTTTTTCACCATGGACCGGTTTAATGTAGGCATTATTTTCAGGGACCGGCTTTCCACTTGTGCCATGTACAAACCCCGTTTCCATATGAGTTGGGAAATTGTGTTAGATGTAAATATAAATGGAATACAATGATTTGCAAATCCTTTTCAACCCATATTCAATTGAATGCACTACAAAGACAACATATTTGATGTTCAAACTCATAAACTTCATTATTTTTTTGCAAATAATAATTAACTTAGAATTTCATGGCTGCAACACGTGCCAAAGTAGTTGGGAAAGGGCATGTTCACCACTGTGTTACATGGCCTTTCCTTTTAACAACACTCAGTAAACGTTTGGGAACTGAGGAGACACATTTTTGAAGCTTCTCAGGTGGAATTCTTTCCCATTCTTGCTTGATGTACAGCTTAAGTTGTTCAACAGTCCGGGGGTCTCCATTGTGGTATTTTAAGCTTCATAATGCGCCACACATTTTCAGCGTGAGACAGGTCTGGACTACAGGCAGGCCAGTCTAGTACCCGCACTCTTTTACTATGAAGCCACATTGATGTAACACGTGGCTTGGCATTGTCTTGCTGAAATAAGCAACATTTGCTTCGATGGCAACATATGTTGCTCCAAAACCTGTATGTACCTTTCAGCATTAATGGCGCCTTCATAGATGTGTAAGTTACCCATGTCTTGGGCACTAATACACCCCCATACCATCACAGATGCTGGCTTTTCAACTTTGCGTCTAAAACAATCCGGATGGTTCTTTTCCTCTTTGGTCCGGAGGACACGACGTCCACAGTTTCCAAAAACAATTTGAAATGTGGACTCGTCAGACCACAGAACACTTTTCCACTTTGTATCAGTCCATCTTAGATGAGCTCAGGCCCAGCGAAGCCGACTGCGTTTCTGGGTGTTGTTGATAAACGTTTTTTGCCTGGCATAGGAGAGTTTTAACTTGCACTTACAGATGTAGCGACCAACTGTAGTTACTGACAGTGGGTTTCTGAAGTGTTAATGAGCCCATGTGGTGATATCCTTTACACACTGATGTCGCTTGTTGATGCAGTACAGCCTGAGGGATGGAAGGTCACGGGCTTAGCTGCTTACGTGCAGTGATTTCTCCAGATTCTCTGAACCCTTTGATGATATTACAGAGCGTAGATGGTGAAATCCCTAAATTCCTTGCAATAGCTGGTTGAGAAAGGTTTTTCTTAAACTGTTCAACAATTTGCTCACGCATTTGTTGACAAAGTGGTGACCCTCGCCCCATCCTTGTTTGTGAATGACTGAGCATTTCATGGAATCTACTTTTATACCCAATCATGGCACCCACCTGTTCCCAATTTGCCTGTTCACCTGTGGGATGTTCCAAATAAGTGTTTGATGAGCATTCCTCAACTTTATCAGTATTTATTGACACCTTTCACAACTTCTTTGTCACGTGTTGCTGGCATCAAGTTAATGATTATTTGGAGAAAAAAAAATGGTTATCAGTTTGAACATCAAATATGTTGTCTTTGTAGCATATTCAACTGAATATGGGTTGACAATGATTTGCAAATCATTGTATTCCGTTTATATTTACATCTAACACAATTTCCCAACTCATATGGAAACGGGGTTTGTAAATACAGCAAAAATAAGTGCATGAAAAATACAACTCACTATGATTCTGAATTAGTGGAATACCTGGGCTTGTTCCTTTGCAATGAGAAGCAGATGGAAATCAGCCTTTGGCTACAATCTGTCTCGTTTATATTTTATATGTTAATTAATCTGCATTGTATCATGTGACAAAGTTATAATAAATATAACAAATGGCAACTTCCTATCAGGAGTTTTATTGTGCATCTACAGTATAAACAAGCTTATTTATTGGTGTGACTAGAGCAGTGGTTCTTAACCTGGGTTCGATCGAACCCTAGGGGTTCGGTGAGTCGGCCTCAGGGGTTCGGCAGAGCCTCCGCCGCGGAGGTCAAGACACACCCGACTCATCGTGTAAATAAAAACTTCTCCCTGTCGGCGTATTATGGATACCCCCAAACAATGTTCCCTCTAATTTTCCATATGTGTGAGCTAACGCAAAAACTCCTTGAGCATTCGGTGGAGCACATGTGAGCGACGTCAGACGTGCACATTCACTGTGGTCACACCTGCAGCACACCTGTCCCAAACCTGACTAAATAACAAGTTCAATGTTTTATTATTGTAATCAAATAACAGCAGTCATTTCCATGAGATTATTTTCTAATATAAGTGTTTTGGCCCACTTACAATGACTATAACATATTGTTTTTCATGAACTGTGTACTAGTATTATATGTCTGGGTGGGGGTCCTCCTTTGGAAATAATGTGTACCCCTTTCAGATATCACATTTAGTTCCCACCAAAACATTCACATGTTGCACAATGAGATGTAAACATGGGATCATGTGTACATTCCTGTAATTTTCCGTTTGTAAAATATATCTTTATTAGTATTTCTTTAATATAATAACATCATTTTATGATTACGGTTCGGGTTCGGTGAATGCTCATATGAAACTGGTGGGGTTCGCTACCTCCAACAAGGTTAAGAACCACCGGACTAGAGGGACAGGTGAAAGTTAAGTCAGAGAAAAGGCAGTCGTTTATAAATTATCTAATGTTTCCCTGCAGCCCGGTAGCAAATGCGTCACGGACCGGTACCGGTCCCCGGACCGGTGGTTGGGGACCACTGGGTTAAATGACATGATAGATAGATATCTTGGGCTAATAATGCAATGTAATGTATATAAAGTCAACACTAAAAAAGTACTTATAATACCATGATAAAGCCATCCATTTATGAGAAAAGAGTAAAAATGTCACATCGTAATTTCATGAGCAAAATGCCGCAAGCATTAAAGGTGAACTGCACTTTGTTTGGAATTTTGCCGATTGCACGAGAGACAAGAAGACGGAGGTATTTTTTTCTTAATGCATTCTAACTTGTAAATAAACAAACTAAAGTCTGCTTATAATGGAGCCAATGAGAGATCCTCTATTCCGCCCATAAAACCCTTTAAAGTTAAAGTTAAAGTACCACTGATAGATACCACTGATTTTACCCATCCCCTTGTTCCACCCCCTGGGAGGTGAGGGGAGAAGTGAGTAGCAGCGGTGGCCGCGCTCAGGAATCATTTTGGTGATTTAACCCCCAATTCCAACCCTTGATGCTGAGTGCCAAGCAGGCAGGTAATGGGTCCCATTTTTATAGTCTTTGGTATGACTCTCGGGCAGCACGGTGGAACAGGGGTTAGTGCATGTGCCTCACAATACAAAGGTCCTGAGTAGTCCTGAGTTCAATCCCGGGCTCGGGATCTTTCTGTTTGGAGTTTGCATGTTCTCCCCGTGACTGCGTGGGTTCCCTCCGGGTACTCCGGCTTCCTCCCACCTCCAAAGACATGCACCTGGGGATAAGTTGATTGGCAACACTAAATTGGCCCTAGTGTGTGAATGTGAATGTGAATGTTGTCTGTCTATCTGTGTTGGCCCCGCGATGAGGTGGCAACTTGTCCAGGGTGTACCCCGCCTTCCGCCCGAATGCAGCTGAGATAGCTCCAGCACCCCCTGCGACCCCAAAAGGGACAAGCAGTAGAAAATGGATGGATGGATAGTATGACTCGGCCGGGGTTTGAACTCACGACCTACCAATCTCAGGGCGGACACTAAGCCTGGAAATGGGTTAAATGACATGATAGATAGATATCTTGGGCTAATAATGCAATGTAATGTATATAAAGTCAACACTAAAAAAGTACTTATAATACCATGATAAAGCCATCCATTTATGAGAAAAGATTCAAAATGGCAAAGGCATCGACGGTGAACTGCACTTTGTTTGGAATTGTGCCGATTGTTTGCAATCATGAGAGACAAGAAGACTGATGTATTTTTTCTTAATGCATTCTAACTTGTAAATAAACATAAACAAAAGTCTGCTTACAATGGAGCCAATAAAGGCCTTTAAAGTTAAAGTTCCACTGATAGTCTCACACACACTAGGTGTGGTGCAATTATCCTCTGCATTTGATCCATCACCCTTACCCCCTGGGAGGTGATGGGAGCAGTGAGCAGCCGCGGTGGCCGCGCCCGGGAATCATTTTTGGTGATTCAACCCCCAATTCCAACCCTTGATGCTGAGTGCCAAGCAGGGAGGTAATGGGTCCCATTTTTATAGTCTTTGGTATGACTCAGCCGGGGTTTGAACTCACGACCTACCAATCTCAGGGCGGACACGCTAACCACAAGTCCACTGATCCAAAAACCGCCAACAATACTCCATTTACATTTCCTGACCTGAATCCTAACCCCTATCAGTGATATTGTTATTATAAGCGCTAACGCAGACAAACTTATTTATAAAGCGCCATGATCACGGAGAGCTACAGTAACTAGCTTGTGTGTCTGTGTTGGCATCATCGGCTGGTGAGCTGCTTTCTCGCCTCATAGCTTGTGAAAGTTTAATCTAGATCATAAATAGTGCTGGTAAAAGAATGAGGATGTAACCTGACAAGTTGGTCAACTTTGGCATCCAATTTAGACCCAGAAATGGTAAAAAAAGACATGGTCTACGCAATAATTATGAGTCGTTCATCATCTAAACAGAAATATATCAACATCCCACCAGTCGGCATCCGAGGGAGAGCAAACATTGTACAGTAAGTGATGTTGTGTTATGTTTGTTGATGTTGTGGAAGGAAAAAGGGATGCTTTAAATGATCATAATACCTAAATATTACATGTTATTATGAATGTGCCCATTACTACATTACGTATATACTTACAGTTTGTATATCAAACCTTGATAGTGGTGTTTGGATGTTTTTTAGAGTGCTTTATAGAATGGAATAGAGCGACTGCCGTAGGCCCCATTAAGCGGACTTTTGATCACATTTATTTACTAGTTAGAATGCATAAAAACACTTAAGGATTGTGAATGATTGGCACAATTCTAAAATGAGGCCAGTTCCCCCTTAAGTTGGAGAATTTCATCGTAATGTCACGAACATATACCGATATTACAAGAAATAGGGCGCAATTTTGTAAATTAAATTGTAGGTAAATTTATTTAAGGCCATACCAACTCAAACACAGGTATTTTTCTATGTGTTTTGGCCTGTTGTCCACACGCAAATACATACTTTTGCCCTTAAAAACTCTTTTGAAAAACGCTGATGAGTTTTAAAACTCTTGTCTTCAGCGTGGCGACCGCCATAATATAATGGTAAATAACACTGTCTTAAACAAAGAAAGATCCCGATCGACCCAGATCCAAATACCACGTGCTAAAAACAGCATGTGCAAACTATAAAATAGCGTGTACTATTAGTGGGCGTGTGGTGTAGCGTGTGATCTACTAAGAATGTGTGTGCAATTAAATTGTAATGCAGATCACCTTTTTTAAATGAGGTTTTTGCGGTTTTGAGGTTTTACATCATACAGCAGCAATAGAATTATAAAATGATATTGGTGTTTAGACAATATGTCTGACATTTTCATTTTTGACAGTCTTTGTGTTGACAAGAATACGTACGATGGAGTTGCAGTGCAATCGCCTCCTTTCTCACAG